>NC_134403.1:367519649-367819649 GCF_038048845.1 Mixophyes fleayi | reverse complement strand
GCTCTGCTTGAAAAGGGAGAGCTGCGTGCACCTAACAGTAGTGTATGCAGCATTGCCCATGTATATTATAGGGATAGGAAGAGTTGGAGAGCAGCCAAGCACTGTTTAAAATTATAGCCACGCCCCCATGCATGCTGGTCACGCCCACTGGTGGCGTGGTGTGGAAACCCCCCTCTACAAATCCTGCGTTTGCCCCTGCTTAGTACAGCTAGATGTCAGATAGCTTCTCATTGGAAGCAGACTAAAGCAAAAATCACCTTTGGAATTCTCACCAAATACGATGAATGGAACTTATAACTAATGTTACATTAAATTCCAAACCATTTCTCTAGCAAGGTCTCTAGCAATGGCAATGCTCCCTCCCTTTAATATTACTAGGGGAGCTCAAACAACCTGCGGTGTGGTGTGGTTTTATTGATCTGTGTGATAAGAGACTCTTCTTTTTTATGTCATGCAGATAAGTGTCAAATGAGTAGATGCATTATAAAACCCATAAATAATAATAGTCTTTGCTTTCTGGGCTGCCCTGGTATTAACCTTATTGTAAATAAAGCATCGGCAAGGTGGTAATAGGGGTGTGTGCAACAGTTGGCTAAGTGCCAGTAACGTGGAGGCCTTGCACGCCAGCATTCTCCTGATGGTCCTGTGGATCTGTGGGCCTGCCAAAAGCAGGGTGACATTGAAACAGGACTGCAGCATTTCTGCCAGTCAGAGAGAAAGAAGCTTTGTTACCACAGGACTGTGCCTGACATGGAAACCCCAGGGATAGGCTGTAGAGACTGATAACTGGGATGTTTTATTACCCCTGTTTGTTATGTTACAGCGTTTTACAGTTCCTTAAGAATTCAATAGCGCTGTTTTGTGTTAAATAAACTGTAAGCATTCTGTATTCACATATTAGCCACATTCACATATATATATGAATATATGTAACTATGTCCAGAGTACTAGAGGCTGGTGATAATCTGCAAAGTTGCCCGATAAAGTGCTCGCTTGGATCAGGTGTCTTTGCTAGTTAACTCGGGGTATAATCTCCACGCCCATGGGTGTCCGGTATCACTCAGGCCCGGCGCTCCCATTAGGCAAGGTTAGGCACTTGCCTAGGGCGCCGGGCTCTGGAGGGCGCCTGGAGGGCGCCACAGAATGGTAAATTACTTTAAAACTGTGCGGCGACTGCTGACCATACCTGTCACGGCCGCCGCACAGCATTCAGATGCACGGGGAAGAGGCTATTGCTCACCACCGCCGCCTCTCTGCTCTGTCCCCTCCCCTCCACTCACTAGTGTCAGTGAGTGGAGGGGAGGAGACGGAGCAGAGAGGCGGCGGTGGTGAGACAAGGTAAGGAAAGACGGGGTGAGGGGGGAGGAGGGAGGAGGGCGCCGATTTTTGCGGAGGGGGGGCGCCGGTTTTGTAAAAATGCCTAGGGCTCCATGGACCCTAGCACCGGCCCTGGTATCACTACACATAGACGAGCAAAGAGAAACAACTATACGGAGAAATAAAGGTAATAGAAAAAAGACACTTGAAGACCATGATTAGAGGGGAAGATTTAGAGACACAGGGGTTCTTACTGAGTTGGGCTTACACCCATTTCCTTGGCATTAAGTCTGCAAATTAGTACTGTGCATGCTCACTAAATAAGAGTGTATATCTATGTCTGTATGCAGATGTGGTACTTGCGCCTCCATCTGCTTGGAGAGGAGGAGTGGGGGAGGGTAGAGCTGTGCAAACACAGTAAAAGTATGTTCGAATGTTAAGAATAATTCTTGTGCTTATGACCTGGTTGGGTGTATCTGATGTCAGCCTGACCACCATGACACCCATAGTGCACAATTAACATGGGAGAGGGATAAAAGAGCAGAAAAGATGAGTTTATAAATGTGAAAGGAGATAGAGGCTAACAAATAAAATAGACACCGGAATGGGATAGGCAAAAACTGTTTTAGAAAAAGAGTTAACTAGTACAGGAAGAGAAGAGGTTCAAAATTAATTAAAAGACAGTGAGGTATAAGAGTAATTAACAGGCAGAGAATCATAGATAGTAAAAGCACCAGAGAGGGCCTTAGTGATAGAGTAGGAAATAGCAGAGAAGTGACAGAGAGAGTAGAGTAGAGATAGTGAGCAACGACAATAGAGACAGCAACTACTAGAACTATAAAAGGAAAGACTTCACCTGCGCCTAATTCAGCATCCGAGGAGAAGATCCCAATTTGCTGAATATATGGGCAGCATGGTGGCTTAGTGGTTAGCACTTCTGTCTTACAGCACTTGGGTCATGAGTTCAATTCCCAACCATGGCCTTATCTGTGTGGAGTTTGTATGTTCTTCCCGTGTTTGTGTGGGTTTCCTCCAGGTGCTCCGGTTTCCTCCCACACTCCAAAAACATACTGGTAGGTTAATCGGCTGCTAACAAATTGACCCTAGTCTGTCTGTCTGTCAGTGTGTGTGTGTGTGTGTGTGTGTGTGTGTGTGTGTGTGTTAGGGAATTTAGATTGTAAGCTCCAATGGGGCAGGGACTGATGTGAGTGAGTTCTCTGTACAGCGCTGCAGAATTAGTGGTGCGATATAAATAAATAATGATTATGATGAATTTGCTGAACTCCACTTCTTCAGGAATCGTCTATCTGTATCGGTAGGGTTCAGCCGTAGCAGAAAAGTGATATAACTTATGATACATTCACCAAAAAGTCATAAATATAACACTTAAGCCCTGGCCAGGTGAATACGTCCAGTGTTCATAGTTACTGCTAAGTTGCAACAGCCAGAAGAGACATTTAGAGATAGGTTGGAGCTAATCTCAGTATTACAGGTCACAGTTCCTTAAAGCACAGCGCAATTAATAGTGGAAATTGCACACGAGGAGGCAGTCAAAAAATTGTTGTCTTTTGCAACAACCTACCTTTGCGAACAAGGATTTTCCACTCTAACGAACATAAAAACAAAGCAGAGAAATCGATTGGACGCTGAAGACTGTATCCAAATTGCTCTGACATCAAAATGCCCCAATATTGATGCTCTCGTATCAAAAATGAAGCAACATCATTTCTCCAAAACCTGAAGTTTTGAAGCTGAAGCTTTCAAAGAAATTTTGAATAGATTCAATAAAATTTTGAATTTCAATAATTAATAATATATGATTTCCTTCCTTTCAAATCAAGGGAGTAACGTTGGCTTAGAATCCTTGGGGTACATTTACCAAACTGCAGGTTTGAAAAAGTGGAGATGTTTCCTATAGTAACCAATCAGATTCTAATTATAATTTAGGGAAGGGAAGTTTCCCTTTACAAGGCAGCGCCGCTTTAAATTTAAGCTGCGAAGACGCCTATCTCCTGCAAGTTGAGAAAACCGGGGTATGATACATTTACCCCCTAGAATCTAATTGGTTGCTATAGGCAACATCTCCACTTTTGCAAACCCACAGCTTGATAAATTTACCCCCATGCCTCTCAATCTTGGAACCTCACTAATTTTTCTCCTGGGAATTCGAAAATATGATCTGTATACTGCTTACGGTCAGGCCCAAGACGTGAGGTCTTCAGAACTATACTGGTTGCAGATCCACATCAGTATAAGATGTTCTGCAAAGCATCAATACATATCTTACTGGGATTCATTGGAAAAAAGAGATACTTAAATCTCCAGAAAAGTTTGTAACCAAAGAACCTGCCTACTAGTGCAAATTGTTATTTATTTAATTTTTTAAAACAAACATCAAATAGTCAAAAATGTATACTAGAATACTAACATGAAAATAATTATGTTGAAAAAGGAAGAGAAAGAAAATTGATATGTAAGATGCACTATGCACTCCACTGAGTGATAATTACAAGTAGATAGGGGATTGATCAGAGGCTTTACTCTAAAACTTAACTTTTATTACATACATATATAAAATAAAATAAATTCTTTTAAAAAACAGCGAAATGTTCGACAGAATAAAATAGATTGATGAAATAGTTAGTAAAAGCTGGTCACATCCAATCAGTCTCAAAAACATAAATTATATGGGGTAATGAATTGGATTTGGTCTTAATATATAATGACCATTGTATTATACCCTCTTAATAATGTTAGAGCAATCCAGTTGTAAAACGTGATCCAATACTAGATGTAGTGAGACCTATTCTATGAAGGGGGGATAATAGTTCACTCAATATAACTCATATAACACTACTGACATATTTATAAGTAGAAATGTGGTTTATGAGTTGCTAGAGATCATAATGTAGCGACTTACATGTTCCTTAAAAAATCCCTATAGACCTGCCACTATAATATAAATTGTAGCAGAATTGTATCTTATAAGTTATTAAGATCGCACAGAGAGATAATGATAAGGCAAGCAGGTTTAAAGCATATGCGATCTAAAGTAGATGTATCCCTATAATGGTGTTCTGAACAGATCTAATGAAGGTAACTATCCGTTAATAATAATGTGTAGCCGATTGAAGACCAAAATTTCTGCCTAGAATTATTCCAAATTAGGGTGTAGCGGGGAATATCGCGCTTAATATTGATAAAGGAGACTGTATACTCTGACGTATCTAGGAGGATCGTGCCTCATTACAGAGTTAAGTGTTATATCTAATATATAAAAGCCTAGCGGCGGGTGTTAGTGTGTTTGTGGAAAAAAACTACCAGGTGACAGAGTGCTCAAGCTGCAGCGCCACCTGCTGGGTGGAGTTATATACTACACTGACCTACTAAATTCTTAGCATTATCTAATATATAAAAGCCTAGCGGCGTGTGTGTGTGTGTGGCGATGAAGATGACAAGAACCCTTTTAACACCTTAAATAGCTTGATTTGACTAGAATGCATGAGTATCATGCACGGGTTAACTTGTAGTAGTATATGAACCTATTTTGGGAAGATTAATGTATAACTAATGTTACGGCACATGTGTAGATTCCCCGTTATTTCAATGCTGGGATTTAATGCAGGGTTACTCAATGGCTGCTAGTTCAGAGCACCAAAGGGTATTGAAACTGCATTTCTATCGGATTATCTCTCTTATATTGATAGATTTTGCACAGTGTGAACCGTTCGTTAACCCCCAGAAAACACAGTATTATCAAGCGCTGATAAGCCATACGGCAAATATACAGCTTGCCGATTGGATTCATAAAATAAATGATATAGGTCTACCTAATGTTAGAATAAAGTATTGAGGACTGCTCTAATAATGTTGGACAATTAGCAAGTTGGATGTGACCAGCAAAACCGACGCGCGTTTCGCTGGTAGTGCTTGTTCATGGCAAAAATAATGAAAATAATTATCTAAGTTAAATAAGACTTATTTGTTGAAGGTGTAAAGATTTATATAAATATATATATATATAATTTGGATATTGAAAATTGGATTAGATTAATAATCATTTAATGAAGGTTTAATAAAAAAGAAATGGTGCTAATACAAATTGGAACTAGTGATAGACTGAGGTAGGTAAATATCCACCAGTAGTGCATATGTGTATCGCATTGTACCTATCAGTGGCTCAGTGGTTAGCACTTCTGCCTCACAGCACTGGTGTCATGAGTTTGATTCCTGACCATGGCCTTATCTGTGTGGAGTTTGTATGTGTGTGTGTGTGTTAGGGAATTTAGACTGTAAGCTCCAATGGGGCAGGGACTGATGTGAGTGAGGTCTCTGTACAGCGCTGGGGAATTAGTGGTGCTATATAAATAGCTGATGATATATATATAAAAAAAATATTTTAGGTTGAGCTGACCGGATCGGGTGTTAAGATGGCAAATTTAAACAATTTTGTTTTACAATGATTTTATTTGGATATCACCCACCTGGACCATATTTTATATTACTTCTGGGTGGCATTTATAAAGTGGTAATTGTATTTTTCATGACCTATCGTATCATTTACCAAGGCAATCTAGTTACGAAAGCTGGTCATCTAAGTGCGGGCAATAACGAGCTTTATTAATTAACAAATTAAGTTAATCAATCGTGTATGCTCCATAATCCTGTTTCAGGTTGATTTAAACGACCGATTCATTCAGACCTTTGAACACAGTTTTGTCTTAAAACCACGTTTATATAACGGGAGAATGGTGGTCAGGAAATAATGTTGGATACGCTGACACTCAATACCAGCAATAGATATTTTACATTACTTCCAGCAAAAACTGCTTCACTTTCCTCAGGGTTGGAAAACAAAGGGGGGGGGGGGGGGGAAGGTTTCGTACCTGTGAAAACAACACCAACAAATAAAAGCCTGATATTGCATTCGGCACATCCCACCACATCCCCTTAGGCTGTGTAATTAATGACTGTTGACTCAGTCCAGATATCCAAGGATTACAGCAGAATGTAAGACTTTGATACGGGAGCAAAAAAAATAAAAAAATGTTATGATGGATGTAGACAATATCCAGCAGCGTATTGATATCGCCCCAGGGTGATGCTTAGTGGGTCACATGAAAGGATCAGCTGTTAAGATGCTCAGTGATTCATATTTCTGTCTCGCTGTCTCTGCGGAGCACATTAGCGCTGAACGATTTTCTTGGCCTTGGATAGTCGCACTTATAAAGGACGAGTTGTCACTGTCACCTGTCCTGGTGCTGGGAGATTCCTGGCAGGGGGCTGTGGCACTTAAAGGTGAATCATCTTAGTTATTTAAATGATCTGTTTCATTAAGGCATAACTATAGTAATAAATATCATATTTGTTGCTGATATCTGTGAGTACTTCCCTGCTACAGTCATTCCGTTGGTTAACTTAACTAGGAGGTAATACTGTATGGAATAGGGCGCCCCCTAGTGTGAGTATATGGATATTAGAAGTCGCTGTTGTGACCATATACAGGGCTGGCTTCTAATGTCTTTCAGTTTCAAGTAGGGGATACATGATTCTTATGATCGTCATCAGCTATTTATATAGCGCCACTAATTCCCCAGCGCTGTACAGAGAACTCACTCACATCAGTCCCTGCCCCATTGGAGCTTACAGTCTAAATTCCCTGACATACACACAAAGACAGACACACACAGAAAGACACACACAGGGTCAGTTTGATAGCAACCAATTAACCTATGATTATATTTTTGGAATAATACTTTTTGACACTTCCGTTATGAAATTTCGGATGACACATCTCTCTTCTTCTGCCTCCCCAAACCAGACCTTCTTCTTCTTTAGACCACTTGCTGCGATGTGGAACCCTCGCTCCTCCCTCCTGCATCAAATATCCCATACCCTCATGTCCCTGAGCGTAACAAAAAATTATTCTGCAACTTGAAAATGGAATGAACGCAGCCTGTTCAACTATTGTGGTGTCCTGCGTTTCAATGCGCGTGATTCTCATAGGGAACGGTGTTCTCTTTCATAATATGCAGTTAATGCAACTAACACTACTGTAGCTGACATGCAGGTATTTATGTTAGTGTGTATGTGCCAAAATTCTACTTAATTACTTTTGTTTCTGTTTGACATATCTGGAAGTAATGTCTGTATAGCTACATTCCCTTCATTTCTCTTTTGAAAAAGCAGGAGCAAACAATCTAGAACCCGCACAAGGCAAAGTAATTGCACCTATAATAGGTCAATGCTACAGCCTCATCTAAAATACTGTTTTAGTTCTGGAGGCCACATCTCCAGAAGGATATAAATACATTACAGACTGTACAAAGAAGGACAACTAAAATGGTGCATGGCCTGCAGCATAAAATTTACCCGGAAAGACTAAAATATCTTAATATGTATAGTTTGGAGCAGAGAAAGGAAAGGGGGGACATGATAGAAACTTTCACATATATCAAGGGTTTTACAAGGTAAAGGAGGGAAACATTCTTTAAAGGAAGAGAAGTATTAGAACACGAGGACATGTACTGACACTGGAGGGAAGTGAAGTATTAGAACATGAGGACATGCACTGACACTGGAGGGAAGAGAAGTATTAGAACACAAGGACATGCACTGACACTGGGGGGGAAGAGAAGTATTAGAACACGAGGACATGCACTGACACTGGGGGGAAGAGAAGTATTAGAACACGAGGACATGTACTGACACTGGAGGGAAAAGAAGTATTAGAACACGAGGACATGTACTGACACTGGGGGGAAGAGAAGTATTAGAACACGAGGACATGTACTGACACTGGGGGGAAGAGAAGTATTAGAACACGAGGACATGTACTGACACTGGGGGGAAGAGAAGTATTAGAACACGAGGACATGTACTGACACTGGAGGGAAGAGAAGTATTAGAACACGAGGACATGTACTGACACTGGGAGGAAGAGAAGTATTAGAACACGAGGACATGTACTGACACTGGAGGGAAGAGAAGTATTAGAATACGAGGACATGTACTGACACTGGGGGGAAGAGAAGTATTAGAACACGAGGACATGCACTGACACTGGGGGGGAAGAGAAGTATTAGAACACGAGGACATGTACTGACACTGGGGGGAAGAGAAGTATTAGAACACGAGGACATGCACTGACACTGGGGGAAAGAGAAGTACTAGAACACGAGGACATGCACTGACACTGGGGGGAAGAGAAGTACTAGAACACGAGGACATGTACTGACACTGGGGAGAAGAGAAGTATTAGAACACGAGGACATGTACTGACACTGGGGGGAAGAGAAGTATTAGAACACGGGGACATGTACTGACACTGGGGGGAAGAGAAGTATTAGAACACGAGGATATGCACTGACACTGGGGGGGAAGAGAAGTATTAGAACACGAGGACATGCACTGACACTGGGGGGAAGAGAAGTACTAGAACACGAGGACATGTACTGACACTGGGGGGAAGAGAAGTATTAGAACACGAGGACATGTACTGACACTGGGGGGAAGAGAAGTATTAGAACACGAGGACATGCACTGACACTGGGGGGGAAGAGAATATTAGAACACGAGGACATGCACTGACACTGGAGGGAAGAGAAGTATTAGAACACGAGGACATGCACTGACACTAGAGGGAAGAGACGTATTAGAACACGAGGACATGTACTGACACTGGGGGGGAAGAGAAGTATTAGAACACGAGGACATGCACTGACACTGGGGGGGAAGAGAAGTATTAGAACACGAGGACATGCACTGACACTGGGGGGAAGAGAAGTACTAGAACACGAGGACATGTACTGACACTGGGGGGAAGAGAAGTATTAGAACACGAGGACATGTACTGACACTGGGGGGAAGAGAAGTATTAGAACACGAGGACATGCACTGACACTGGGGGGGAAGAGAATATTAGAACACGAGGACATGCACTGACACTGGAGGGAAGAGAAGTATTAGAACACGAGGACATGCACTGACACTAGAGGGAAGAGACGTATTAGAACACGAGGACATGTACTGACACTGGGGGGGAAGAGAAGTATTAGAACACGAGGACATGCACTGACACTGGAGGGAAGAGAAGTATTAGAACACGAGGACATGCACTGACACTGGGGGGAAGAGAAGTATTAGAACACGAGGACATGCACTGACACTGGGGGGGAAGAGAAGTATTAGAACACGAGGACATGTACTGACACTGGGGGGAAGAGAAGTATTAGAACACGAGGACATGCACTGACACTGGGGGAAAGAGAAGTACTAGAACACGAGGACATGCACTGACACTGGGGGGAAGAGAAGTACTAGAACACGAGGACATGTACTGACACTGGGGAGAAGAGAAGTATTAGAACACGAGGACATGTACTGACACTGGGGGGAAGAGAAGTATTAGAACACGGGGACATGTACTGACACTGGGGGGAAGAGAAGTATTAGAACACGAGGATATGCACTGACACTGGGGGGGAAGAGAAGTATTAGAACACGAGGACATGCACTGACACTGGGGGGAAGAGAAGTACTAGAACACGAGGACATGTACTGACACTGGGGGGAAGAGAAGTATTAGAACACGAGGACATGTACTGACACTGGGGGGAAGAGAAGTATTAGAACACGAGGACATGCACTGACACTGGGGGGGAAGAGAATATTAGAACACGAGGACATGCACTGACACTGGAGGGAAGAGAAGTATTAGAACACGAGGACATGCACTGACACTAGAGGGAAGAGACGTATTAGAACACGAGGACATGTACTGACACTGGGGGGGAAGAGAAGTATTAGAACACGAGGACATGCACTGACACTGGAGGGAAGAGAAGTATTAGAACACGAGGACATGCACTGACACTGGAGGGAAGAGAAGTATTAGAACATGAGGACATGTACTGACACTGGGGGGAAGAGAAGTATTAGAACACGAGGACATGCACTGACACTGGGGGGAAGAGAAGTATTAGAACACGAGGACATGTACTGACACTGGAGGGAAGAGAAGTATTAGAACACAAGGACATGCACTGACACTGGGGGGAAGAGAAGTATTAGAACACGAGGACATGCACTGACACTGGGGGGGAAGAGAAGTATTAGAACACGAGGACATGCACTGACACTGGGGGGAAGAGAAGTACTAGAACACGAGGACATGTACTGACACTGGGGGGAAGAGAAGTATTAGAACACGAGGACATGCACTGACACTGGGGGGAAGAGAAGTACTAGAACACGAGGACATGTACTGACACTGGGGGGAAGAGAAGTATTAGAACACGAGGACATGTACTGACACTGGGGGGAAGAGAAGTATTAGAACACGAGGACATGCACTGACACTGGGGGGAAGAGAAGTATTAGAACACGAGGACATGTACTGACACTGGAGGGAAGAGAAGTATTAGAACACGAGGACATGTACTGACACTGGGGGGAAGAGAAGTATTAGAACACGAGGACATGCACTGACACTGGGGGGGAAGAGAAGTATTAGAACACGAGGACATGCACTGACACTGGGGGGAAGAGAAGTACTAGAACACGAGGACATGTACTGACACTGGGGGGAAGAGAAGTATTAGAACACGAGGACATGTACTGACACTGGGGGGAAGAGAAGTATTAGAACACGAGGACATGCACTGACACTGGGGGGGAAGAGAAGTATTAGAACACGAGGACATGTACTGACACTGGGGGGGAAGAGAAGTATTAGAACACGAGGACATGCACTGACACTGGGGGAAAGAGAAGTACTAGAACACGAGGACATGCACTGACACTGGGGGGAAGAGAAGTACTAGAACACGAGGACATGTACTGACACTGGGGGGAAGAGAAGTATTAGAACACGAGGACATGTACTGACACTGGGGGGAAGAGAAGTATTAGAACACGAGGACATGCACTGACACTGGGGGGAAGAGAAGTATTAGAACACGAGGACATGTACTGACACTGGGGGGGGGAAGAGAAGTATTAGAACATGAGGACATGTACTGACACTGGGGGGAAGAGAAGTATTAGAACACGAGGACATGCACTGACACTGGAGTGAAGAGAAGTATTAGAACACGAGGACATGTACTGACACTGGAGGGAAGAGAAGTATTAGAACACAAGGACATGCACTGACACTGGAGGGAAGAGAAGTATTAGAACACGAGGACATGTACTGACACTGGGGGGAAGAGAATTATTAGAACACAAGGACATGTACTGACACTGGAGGGAAGAGAAGTATTAGAACACGAGGACATGTACTGACACTGGAGGGAAGAGAAGTATTAGAACACGAGGACATGCACTGACACTGGGGGGGAAGAGAAGTATTAGAACACGAGGACATGCACTGACACTGGGGGGAAGAGAAGTACTAGAACACGAGGACATGTACTGACACTGGGGGGAAGAGAAGTATTAGAACACGAGGACATGTACTGACACTGGGGGGAAGAGAAGTATTAGAACACGAGGACATGCACTGACACTGGGGGGAAGAGAAGTATTAGAACACGAGGACATGTACTGACACTGAAGGGAAGAGAAGTATTAGAACACGAGGACATGTACTGACACTGGGGGGAAGAGAAGTATTAGAACACGAGGACATGCACTGACACTGGGGGGAAGAGAAGTATTAGAACACGAGGACATGCACTGACACTGGGGGGAAGAGAAGTACTAGAACACGAGGACATGTACTGACACTGGGGGGAAGAGAAGTATTAGAACACGAGGACATGTACTGACACTGGAGGGAAGAGAAGTATTAGAACACGAGGACATGCACTGACACTGGAGGGAAGAGAAGTATTAGAACACGAGGACATGTACTGACACTGGGGGGAAGAGAATTATTAGAACACAAGGACATGTACTGACACTGGAGGGAAGAGAAGTATTAGAACACGAGGACATGCACTGACACTGCAGGGAAGAGAAGTATTAGAACACGAGGACATGCACTGACACTGGAGGGAAGAGAAGTATTAGAACACGAGGACATGTACTGACACTGGGGGGGGAAGAGAAGTATTAGAACATGAGGACATGTACTGACACTGGGGGGAAGAGAAGTATTAGAACACGAGGACATGCACTGACACTGGAGTGAAGAGAAGTATTAGAACACGAGGACATGTACTGACACTGGAGGGAAGAGAAGTATTAGAACACAAGGACATGCACTGACACTGGAGGGAAGAGAAGTATTAGGACATGAGGACATGTACTGACACTGGAGGGAAGAGAAGTATTAGAACACGAGGACATGCACTGACACTGGAGGGAAGAGAAGTATTAGAACACGAGGACATGTACTGACACTGGGGGGAAGAGAATTATTAGAACACAAGGACATGTACTGACACTGGAGGGAAGAGAAGTATTAGAACACGAGGACATGCACTGACACTGCAGGGAAGAGAAGTATTAGAACACGAGGACATGCACTGACACTGGAGGGAAGAGAAGTATTAGAACACGAGGACATGTACTGACACTGGGGGGAAGAGAAGTATTAGAACACAAGGACATGCACTGACACTGGAGGGAAGAGAAGTATTAGAACACGAGGACATGCACTGACACTGGGGGAAGAGAAGTATTAGAACACGAGGACATGTACTGACACTGGAGGGAAGAGAAGTATTAGAACACGAGGACATGTACTGACACTGGGGGGAAGAGAAGTATTAGAACACGAGGACATGTACTGACACTGGGGGGAAGAGAAGTATTAGAACACGAGGACATGTACTGACACTGGGGGGAAGAGAAGTATTAGAACACGAGGACATGTACTGACACTGGAGGGAAGAGAAGTATTAGAACACGAGGACATGTACTGACACTGGGGGGAAGAGAAGTATTAGAACACGAGGACATGTACTGACACTGGAGGGAAGAGAAGTATTAGAATACGAGGACATGTACTGACACTGGGGGGAAGAGAAGTATTAGAACACGAGGACATGCACTGACACTGGGGGGGAAGAGAAGTATTAGAACACGAGGACATGTACTGACACTGGGGGGGAAGAGAAGTATTAGAACACGAGGACATGCACTGACACTGGGGGAAAGAGAAGTACTAGAACACGAGGACATGCACTGACACTGGGGGGAAGAGAAGTACTAGAACACGAGGACATGTACTGACACTGGGGAGAAGAGAAGTATTAGAACACGAGGACATGTACTGACACTGGGGGGAAGAGAAGTATTAGAACACGGGGACATGTACTGACACTGGGGGGAAGAGAAGTATTAGAACACGAGGACATGCACTGACACTGGGGGGGAAGAGAAGTATTAGAACACGAGGACATGCACTGACACTGGGGGGAAGAGAAGTACTAGAACACGAGGACATGTACTGACACTGGGGGGAAGAGAAGTATTAGAACACGAGGACATGTACTGACACTGGAGGGAAGAGAAGTATTAGAATACGAGGACATGTACTGACACTGGGGGGAAGAGAAGTATTAGAACACGAGGACATGCACTGACACTGGGGGGGAAGAGAAGTATTAGAACACGAGGACATGTACTGACACTGGGGGGGAAGAGAAGTATTAGAACACGAGGACATGCACTGACACTGGGGGAAAGAGAAGTACTAGAACACGAGGACATGCACTGACACTGGGGGGAAGAGAAGTACTAGAACACGAGGACATGTACTGACACTGGGGAGAAGAGAAGTATTAGAACACGAGGACATGTACTGACACTGGGGGGAAGAGAAGTATTAGAACACGGGGACATGTACTGACACTGGGGGGAAGAGAAGTATTAGAACACGAGGACATGCACTGACACTGGGGGGGAAGAGAAGTATTAGAACACGAGGACATGCACTGACACTGGGGGGAAGAGAAGTACTAGAACACGAGGACATGTACTGACACTGGGGGGAAGAGAAGTATTAGAACACGAGGACATGTACTGACACTGGGGGGAAGAGAAGTATTAGAACACGAGGACATGCACTAACACTGGGGGGGAAGAGAAGTATTAGAACACGAGGACATGTACTGACACTGGGGGGGAAGAGAAGTATTAGAACACGAGGACATGCACTGACACTGGGGGAAAGAGAAGTACTAGAACACGAGGACATGCACTGACACTGGGGGGAAGAGAAGTACTAGAACACGAGGACATGTACTGACACTGGGGAGAAGAGAAGTATTAGAACACGAGGACATGTACTGACACTGGGGGGAAGAGAAGTATTAGAACACGGGGACATGTACTGACACTGGGGGGAAGAGAAGTATTAGAACACGAGGACATGCACTGACACTGGGGGGGAAGAGAAGTATTAGAACACGAGGACATGCACTGACACTGGGGGGAAGAGAAGTACTAGAACACGAGGACATGTACTGACACTGGGGGGAAGAGAAGTATTAGAACACGAGGACATGTACTGACACTGGGGGGAAGAGAAGTATTAGAACACGAGGACATGCACTGACACTGGGGGGAAGAGAAGTATTAGAACACGAGGACATGTACTGACACTGGGGGGGAAGAGAAGTATTATAACATGAGGACATGTACTGACACTGGGGGGAAGAGAAGTATTAGAACACGCGGACATGCACTGACACTGGAGGGAAGAGAAGTATTAGAACACGAGGACATGCACTGACACTGGAGGGAAGAGAAGTATTAGAACACGAGGACATGCACTGACACTAGAAGGAAGAGACGTATTAGAACACGAGGACATGTACTGACACTGGGGGGGAAGAGAAGTATTAGAACACGAGGACATGCACTGACACTGGAGGGAAGAGAAGTATTAGAACACGAGGACATGCACTGACACTGGAGGGAAGAGAAGTATTAGAACATGAGGACATGTACTGACACTGGGGGGAAGAGAAGTATTAGAACACGAGGACATGCACTGACACTGGGGGGAAGAGAAGTATTAGAACATGAGGACATGTACTGACACTGGGGGGAAGAGAAGTATTAGAACACGAGGACATGCACTGAAACTGGAGGGAAGAGAAGTATTAGAACACGAGGACATGTACTGACACTGGAGGGAAGAGAAGTATTAGAACACGAGGACATGCACTGACACTGGAGGGAAGAGAAGTATTAGAACACGAGGACATGCACTGACACTGCAGGGAAGAGAAGTATTAGAACACGAGGACATGCACTGACACTGGAGGGAAGAGAAGTATTAGAACATGAGGACATGTACTGACACTGGGGGGAAGAGAAGTATTAGAACACGAGGACATGCACTGACACTGGAGGGAAGAGAAGTATTAGAACATGAGGACATGCACTGACACTGGGGGGAAGAGAAGTATTAGAACACGAGGACATGTACTGACACTGGAGGGAAGAGAAGTATTAGAACACGAGGACATGCACTGACACTGCAGGGAAGAGAAGTATTAGAACACGAGGACATGCACTGACACTGGAGGGAAGAGAAGTATTAGAACACGAGGACATGTACTGACACTGGGGGGAAGAGAAGTATTAGAACACAAGGACATGCACTGACACTGGAGGGAAGAGAAGTATTAGAACACGAGGACATGCACTGACACTGGGGGGAAGAGAAGTATTAGAACACGAGGACATGTACTGACACTGGAGGGAAGAGAAGTATTAGAACACGAGGACATGTACTGACACTGGGGGGAAGAGAAGTATTAGAACACGAGGACATGTACTGACACTGGGGGGAAGAGAAGTATTAGAACACGAGGACATGTACTGACACTGGGGGGAAGAGAAGTATTAGAACACGAGGACATGTACTGACACTGGAGGGAAGAGAAGTATTAGAACACGAGGACATGTACTGACACTGGGGGGAAGAGAAGTATTAGAACACGAGGACATGTACTGACACTGGAGGGAAGAGAAGTATTAGAATACGAGGACATGTACTGACACTGGGGGGAAGAGAAGTATTAGAACACGAGGACATGCACTGACACTGGGGGGGAAGAGAAGTATTAGAACACGAGGACATGTACTGACACTGGGGGGAAGAGAAGTATTAGAACACGAGGACATGCACTGACACTGGGGAAAGAGAAGTACTAGAACACGAGGACATGCACTGACACTGGGGGGAAGAGAAGTACTAGAACACGAGGACATGTACTGACACTGGGGAGAAGAGAAGTATTAGAACACGAGGACATGTACTGACACTGGGGGGAAGAGAAGTATTAGAACACGGGGACATGTACTGACACTGGGGGGAAGAGAAGTATTAGAACACGAGGACATGCACTGACACTGGGGGGGAAGAGAAGTATTAGAACACGAGGACATGCACTGACACTGGGGGGAAGAGAAGTACTAGAACACGAGGACATGTACTGACACTGGAGGGAAGAGAAGTATTAGAACACGAGGACATGCACTGACACTGCAGGGAAGAGAAGTATTAGAACACGAGGACATGCACTGACACTGGAGGGAAGAGAAGTATTAGAACACGAGGACATGTACTGACACTGGGGGGAAGAGAAGTATTAGAACACAAGGACATGCACTGAAACTGGAGGGAAGAGAAGTATTAGAACACGAGGACATGCACTGACACTGGGGGGAAGAGAAGTATTAGAACACGAGGACATGTACTGACACTGGAGGGAAGAGAAGTATTAGAACACGAGGACATGTACTGACACTGGGGGGAAGAGAAGTATTAGAACACGAGGACATGTACTGACACTGGGGGGAAGAGAAGTATTAGAACACGAGGACATGTACTGACACTGGGGGGAAGAGAAGTATTAGAACACGAGGACATGTACTGACACTGGAGGGAAGAGAAGTATTAGAACACGAGGACATGTACTGACACTGGGGGGAAGAGAAGTATTAGAACACGAGGACATGTACTGACATTGGAGGGAAGAGAAGTATTAGAACACGAGGACATGTACTGACACTGGGGGGAAGAGAAGTATTAGAACACGAGGACATGCACTGACACTGGGGGGGAAGAGAAGTATTAGAACACGAGGACATGTACTGACACTGGGGGGGAAGAGAAGTATTAGAACACGAGGACATGCACTGACACTGGGGGAAAGAGAAGTACTAGAACACGAGGACATGCACTGACACTGGGGGGAAGAGAAGTACTAGAACACGAGGACATGTACTGACACTGGGGAGAAGAGAAGTATTAGAACACGAGGACATGTACTGACACTGGGGGGAAGAGAAGTATTAGAACACGGGGACATGTACTGACACTGGGGGGAAGAGAAGTATTAGAACACGAGGACATGCACTGACACTGGGGGGGAAGAGAAGTATTAGAACACGAGGACATGCACTGACACTGGGGGGAAGAGAAGTACTAGAACACGAGGACATATACTGACACTGGGGGGAAGAGAAGTATTAGAACACGAGGACATGTACTGACACTGGGGGGAAGAGAAGTATTAGAACACGAGGACATGCACTGACACTGGGGGGAAGAGAAGTATTAGAACACGAGGACATGTACTGACACTGGGGGGGAAGAGAAGTATTAGAACACGAGGACATGTACTGACACTGGGGGGAAGAGAAGTATTAGAACACGAGGACATGCACTGACACTGGAGGGAAGAGAAGTATTAGAACACGAGGACATGCACTAACACTGGAGGGAAGAGAAGTATTAGAACACGAGGACATGCACTGACACTAGAGGGAAGAGACGTATTAGAACACGAGGACATGTACTGACACTGGGGGGGAAGAGAAGTATTAGAACACGAGGACATGCACTGACACTGGAGGGAAGAGAAGTATTAGAACACGAGGACATGCACTGACACTGGAGGGAAGAGAAGTATTAGAACACGAGGACATGTACTGACACTGGGGGGGAAGAGAAGTATTAGAACACGAGGACATGCACTGACACTGGAGGGAAGAGAAGTATTAGAACACGAGGACATGCACTGACACTGGAGGGAAGAGAAGTATTAGAACATGAGGACATGTACTGACACTGGGGGGAAGAGAAGTATTAGAACACGAGGACATGCACTGACACTGGGGGGAAGAGAAGTATTAGAACACGAGGACATGTACTGACACTGGGGGGGAAGAGAAGTATTAGAACACGAGGACATGTACTGACACTGGGGGGAAGAGAAGTATTAGAACACGAGGACATGCACTGACACTGGAGGGAAGAGAAGTATTAGAACACGAGGACATGTACTGACACTGGAGGGAAGAGAAGTATTAGAACACAAGGACATGCACTGACACTGGAGGGAAGAGAAGTATTAGAACACGAGGACATGTACTGACACTGGGGGGAAGAGAATTATTAGAACACGAGGACATGTACTGACACTGGAGGGAAGAGAAGTATTAGAACACGAGGACATGCACTGACACTGCAGGGAAGAGAAGTATTAGAACACGAGGACATGCACTGACACTGGAGGGAAGAGAAGTATTAGAACACGAGGACATGTACTGACACTGGAGGGAAGAGAAGTATTAGAACACGAGGACATGTACTGACACTGGGGGGAAGAGAAGTATTAGAACACGAGGACATGCACTGACACTGGGGGGGAAGAGAAGTATTAGAACACGAGGACATGCACTGACACTGGGGGGAAGAGAAGTACTAGAACACGAGGACATGTACTGACACTGGGGGGAAGAGAAGTATTAGAACACGAGGACATGTACTGACACTGGGGGGAAGAGAAGTATTAGAACACGAGGACATGCACTGACACTGGGGGGGAAGAGAAGTATTAGAACACGAGGACATGTACTGACACTGGGGGGGAAGAGAAGTATTAGAACACGAGGACATGCACTGACACTGGGGGAAAGAGAAGTACTAGAACACGAGGACATGCACTGACACTGGGGGGAAGAGAAGTACTAGAACACGAGGACATGTACTGACACTGGAGGGAAGAGAAGTATTAGAACACGAGGACATGTACTGACACTGGGGGGAAGAGAAGTATTAGAACACGGGGACATGTACTGACACTGGGGGGAAGAGAAGTATTAGAACACGAGGACATGCACTGACACTGGGGGGAAGAGAAGTATTAGAACACGAGGACATGTACTGACACTGGGGGGGAAGAGAAGTATTAGAACATGAGGACATGTACTGACACTGGGGGGAAGAGAAGTATTAGAACACGAGGACATGTACTGACACTGGGGGGAAGAGAAGTATTAGAACACGAGGACATGCAATGATACTGGGGGGAAGAGAAGTATTAGAACACGAGGACATGCAATGACACTGGGGGAAGAGAAGTATTAGAACACGAGGACATGCACTGACACTGGAGGGAAGAGAAGTATTAGAACACGAGGACATGCACTGACACTAGAGGGAAGAGACGTATTAGAACACGAGGACATGTACTGACACTGGGGGGAAGAGAAGTATTAGAACACGAGGACATGCACTGACACTGGAGGGAAGAGAAGTATTAGAACACGAGGACATGCACTGACACTGGAGGGAAGAGAAGTATTAGAACATGAGGACATGTACTGACACTGGGGGGAAGAGAAGTATTAGAACACGAGGACATGCACTGACACTGGGGGGAAGAGAAGTATTAGAACACGAGGACATGTACTGACACTGGGGCGGAAGAGAAGTATTAGAACATGAGGACATGTACTGACACTGGGGGGAAGAGAAGTATTAGAACACGAGGACATGCACTGACACTGGAGGGAAGAGAAGTATTAGAACACGAGGACATGTACTGACACTGGAGGGAAGAGAAGTATTAGAACACAAGGACATGCACTGATACTGGAGGGAAGAGAAGTATTAGGACACGAGGACATGTACTGACACTGGAGGGAAGAGAAGTATTAGAACACGAGGACATGCACTGACACTGGAGGGAAGAGAAGTATTAGAACACGAGGACATGTACTGACACTGGGGGGAAGAGAATTATTAGAACACAAGGACATGTACTGACACTGGAGGGAAGAGAAGTATTAGAACACGAGGACATGCACTGACACTGCAGGGAAGAGAAGTATTAGAACACGAGGACATGCACTGACACTGGAGGGAAGAGAAGTATTAGAACACGAGGACATGTACTGACACTGGGGGGAAGAGAAGTATTAGAACACATGACATGCACTGACACTGGAGGGAAGAGAAGTATTAGAACACGAGGACATGCACTGACACTGGGGGGAAGAGAAGTATTAGAACACGAGGACATGCACTGACACTGGAGGGAAGAGAAGTATTAGAACACGAGGACATGTACTGACACTGGGGGGAAGAGAAGTATTAGAACACGAGGACATGTACTGACACTGGGGGGAAGAGAAGTATTAGAACACGAGGACATGTACTGACACTGGGGGGAAGAGAAGTATTAGAACACGAGGACATGTACTGACACTGGAGGGAAGAGAAGTATTAGAACACGAGGACATGTACTGACACTGGGGGGAAGAGAAGTATTAGAACACGAGGACATGGACTGACACTGGAGGGAAGAGAAGTATTAGAATACGAGGACATGTACTGACACTGGGGGGAAGAGAAGTATTAGAACACGAGGACATGCACTGACACTGGGGGGGAAGAGAAGTATTAGAACACGAGGACATGTACTGACACTGGGGGGGAAGAGAAGTATTAGAACACGAGGACATGCACTGACACTGGGGGAAAGAGAAGTACTAGAACACGAGGACATGCACTGACACTGGGGGAAGAGAAGTACTAGAACACGAGGACATGTACTGACACTGGGGAGAAGAGAAGTATTAGAACACGAGGACATGTACTGACACTGGGGGGAAGAGAAGTATTAGAACACGGGGACATGTACTGACACTGGGGGGAAGAGAAGTATTAGAACACGAGGACATGCACTGACACTGGGGGGGAAGAGAAGTATTAGAACACGAGGACATGCACTGACACTGGGGGGAAGAGAAGTACTAGAACACGAGGACATGTACTGACACTGGGGGGAAGAGAAGTATTAGAACACGAGGACATGTACTGACACTGGGGGGAAGAGAAGTATTAGAACACGAGGACATGCACTGACACTGGGGGGAAGAGAAGTATTAGAACACGAGGACATTTACTGACACTGGGGGGAAGAGAAGTATTAGAACACGACGACATGTACTGACACTGGGGGGAAGAGAAGTATTAGAACACGAGGACATGCACTGACACTGGAGGGAAGAGAAGTATTAGAACACGAGGACATGCACTGACACTGGAGGGAAGAGAAGTATTAGAACACGAGGACATGCACTGACACTAGAGGGAAGAGACGTATTAGAACACGAGGACATGTACTGACACTGGGGGGGAAGAGAAGTATTAGAACACGAGGACATGCACTGACACTGGAGGGAAGAGAAGTATTAGAACACGAGGACATGCACTGACACTGGAGGGAAGAGAAGTATTAGAACACGAGGACATGTACTGACACTGGGGGAAGAGAAGTATTAGAACACGAGGACATGCACTGACACTGGGGGGAAGAGAAGTATTAGAACACGAGGACATGTACTGACACTGGGGGGGAAGAGAAGTATTAGAACATGAGGACATGTACTGACACTGGGGGGAAGAGAAGTATTAGAACACGAGGACATGCACTGACACTGGAGGGAAGAGAAGTATTAGAACACGAGGACATGTACTGACACTGGAGGGAAGAGAAGTATTAGAACACAATGACATGCACTGACACTGGAGGGAAGAGAAGTATTAGAACATGAGGACATGTACTGACACTGGAGGGAAGAGAAGTATTAGAACACGAGGACATGCACTGACACTGGAGGGAAGAGAAGTATTAGAACACGAGGACATGTACTGACACTGGGGGGAAGAGAATTATTAGAACACAAGGACATGTACTGACACTGGAGGGAAGAGAAGTATTAGAACACGAGGACATGCACTGACACTGCAGGGAAGAGAAGTATTAGAACACGAGGACATGCACTGACACTGGAGGGAAGAGAAGTATTAGAACACGAGGACATGTACTGACACTGGGGGGAAGAGAAGTATTAGAACACGAGGACATGCACTGACACTGGGGGGGAAGAGAAGTATTAGAACACGAGGACATGCACTGACACTGGGGGGAAGAGAAGTACTAGAACACGAGGACATGTACTGACACTGGGGGGAAGAGAAGTATTAGAACACGAGGACATGTACTGACACTGGAGGGAAGAGAAGTATTAGAACACGAGGACATGCACTGACACTGGAGGGAAGAGAAGTATTAGAACACGAGGACATGTACTGACACTGGGGGGAAGAGAATTATTAGAACACAAGGACATGTACTGACACTGGAGGGAAGAGAAGTATTAGAACACGAGGACATGCACTGACACTGCAGGGAAGAGAAGTATTAGAACACGAGGACATGCACTGACACTGGAGGGAAGAGAAGTATTAGAACACGAGGACATGTACTGACACTGGGGGGGGAAGAGAAGTATTAGAACACGAGGACATGTACTGACACTGGGGGGAAGAGAAGTATTAGAACACGAGGACATGCACTGACACTGGAGTGAAGAGAAGTATTAGAACACGAGGACATGTACTGACACTGGAGGGAAGAGAAGTATTAGAACACAAGGACATGCACTGACACTGGAGGGAAGAGAAGTATTAGGACATGAGGACATGTACTGACACTGGAGGGAAGAGAAGTATTAGAACACGAGGACATGCACTGACACTGGAGGGAAGAGAAGTATTAGAACACGAGGACATGTACTGACACTGGGGGAAGAGAATTATTAGAACACAAGGACATGTACTGACACTGGAGGGAAGAGAAGTATTAGAACACGAGGACATGCACTGACACTGCAGGGAAGAGAAGTATTAGAACACGAGGACATGCACTGACACTGGAGGGAAGAGAAGTATTAGAACACGAGGACATGTACTGACACTGGGGGGAAGAGAAGTATTAGAACACAAGGACATGCACTGACACTGGAGGGAAGAGAAGTATTAGAACACGAGGACATGCACTGACACTGGGGGGAAGAGAAGTATTAGAACACGAGGACATGTACTGACACTGGAGGGAAGAGAAGTATTAGAACACGAGGACATGTACTGACACTGGGGGGAAGAGAAGTATTAGAACACGAGGACATGTACTGACACTGGGGGGAAGAGAAGTACTAGAACACGAGGACATGTACTGACACTGGGGGGAAGAGAAGTATTAGAACACGAGGACATGTACTGACACTGGAGGGAAGAGAAGTATTAAAACACGAGGACATGTACTGACACTGGGGGGAAGAGAAGTATTAGAACACGAGGACATGTACTGACACTGGAGGGAAGAGAAGTATTAGAATACGAGGACATGTACTGACACTGGGGGGAAGAGAAGTATTAGAACACGAGGACATGCACTGACACTGGGGGGGAAGAGAAGTATTAGAACACGAGGACATGTACTGACACTGGGGGGGAAGAGAAGTATTAGAACACGAGGACATGCACTGACACTGGGGGAAAGAGAAGTACTAGAACACGAGGACATGCACTGACACTGGGGGGAAGAGAAGTACTAGAACACGAGGACATGTACTGACACTGGGGAGAAGAGAAGTATTAGAACACGAGGACATGTACTGACACTGGGGGGAAGAGAAGTATTAGAACACGGGGACATGTACTGACACTGGGGGGAAGAGAAGTATTAGAACACGAGGACATGCACTGACACTGGGGGGGAAGAGAAGTATTAGAACACGAGGACATGCACTGACACTGGGGGGAAGAGAAGTACTAGAACACGAGGACATGTACTGACACTGGGGGGAAGAGAAGTATTAGAACACGAGGACATGTACTGACACTGGGGGGAAGAGAAGTATTAGAACACGAGGACATGCACTGACACTGGGGGGAAGAGAAGTATTAGAACACGAGGACATGTACTGACACTGGGGGGGAAGAGAAGTATTAGAACATGAGGACATGTACTGACACTGGGGGGAAGAGAAGTATTAGAACACGCGGACATGCACTGACACTGGAGGGAAGAGAAGTATTAGAACACGAGGACATGCACTGACACTGGAGGGAAGAGAAGTATTAGAACACGAGGACATGCACTGACACTAGAAGGAAGAGACGTATTAGAACACGAGGACATGTACTGACACTGGGGGGGAAGAGAAGTATTAGAACACGAGGACATGCACTGACACTGGAGGGAAGAGAAGTATTAGAACACGAGGACATGCACTGACACTGGAGGGAAGAGAAGTATTAGAACACGAGGACATGTACTGACACTGGGGGAAGAGAAGTATTAGAACACGAGGACATGCACTGACACTGGGGGGAAGAGAAGTATTAGAACATGAGGACATGTACTGACACTGGGGGGAAGAGAAGTATTAGAACACGAGGACATGCACTGAC
This sequence comes from Mixophyes fleayi, assembly GCF_038048845.1. Taxonomy (NCBI): domain Eukaryota; kingdom Metazoa; phylum Chordata; class Amphibia; order Anura; family Limnodynastidae; genus Mixophyes; species Mixophyes fleayi. The sequence continues at coordinate 367,794,811 of NC_134403.1, read as the reverse complement.
ACTGGAGGGAAGAGAAGTATTAGAACACGAGGACATGTACTGACACTGGAGGGAAGAGAAGTATTAGAACACAAGGACATGCACTGACACTGGAGGGAAGAGAAGTATTAGAACACGAGGACATGCACTGACACTGCAGGGAAGAGAAGTATTAGAACACGAGGACATGCACTGACACTGGAGGGAAGAGAAGTATTAGAACATGAGGACATGTACTGACACTGGGGGGAAGAGAAGTATTAGAACACGAGGACATGCACTGACACTGGAGGGAAGAGAAGTATTAGAACATGAGGACATGTACTGACACTGGGGGAAGAGAAGTATTAGAACACGAGGACATGCACTGACACTGGGGGGAAGAGAAGTATTAGAACACGAGGACATGTACTGACACTGGAGGGAAGAGAAGTATTAGAACACGAGGACATGCACTGACACTGCAGGGAAGAGAAGTATTAGAACACGAGGACATGCACTGACACTGGAGGGAAGAGAAGTATTAGAACACGAGGACATGTACTGACACTGGGGGGAAGAGAAGTATTAGAACACGAGGACATGCACTGACACTGGAGGGAAGAGAAGTATTAGAACACGAGGACATGCACTGACACTGGGGGGAAGAGAAGTATTAGAACACGAGGACATGTACTGACACTGGAGGGAAGAGAAGTATTAGAACACGAGGACATGTACTGACACTGGGGGGAAGAGAAGTATTAGAACACGAGGACATGTACTGACACTGGGGGGAAGAGAAGTATTAGAACACGAGGACATGTACTGACACTGGGGGGAAGAGAAGTATTAGAACACGAGGACATGTACTGACACTGGGGGGAAGAGAAGTATTAGAACACGAGGACATGCACTGACACTGGGGGGGAAGAGAAGTATTAGAACACGAGGACATGTACTGACACTGGGGGGGAAGAGAAGTATTAGAACACGAGGACATGCACTGACACTGGGGGAAAGAGAAGTACTAGAACACGAGGACATGCACTGACACTGGGGGGAAGAGAAGTACTAGAACACGAGGACATGTACTGACACTGGGGAGAAGAGAAGTATTAGAACACGAGGACATGTACTGACACTGGGGGAAGAGAAGTATTAGAACACGGGGACATGTACTGACACTGGGGGGAAGAGAAGTATTAGAACACGAGGACATGCACTGACACTGGGGGGGAAGAGAAGTATTAGAACACGAGGACATGCACTGACACTGGGGGGAAGAGAAGTACTAGAACACGAGGACATGTACTGACACTGGGGGGAAGAGAAGTATTAGAACACGAGGACATGTACTGACACTGGGGGGAAGAGAAGTATTAGAACACGAGGACATGCACTGACACTGGGAGGAAGAGAAGTATTAGAACACGAGGACATGTACTGACACTGGGGGGGAAGAGAAGTATTAGAACATGAGGACATGTACTGACACTGGGGGGAAGAGAAGTATTAGAACACGAGGACATGCACTGACACTGGAGGGAAGAGAAGTATTAGAACACGAGGACATGCACTAACACTGGAGGGAAGAGAAGTATTAGAACACGAGGACATGCACTGACACTGGGGGGGAAGAGAAGTATTAGAACACGAGGACATGCACTGACACTGGGGGGAAGAGAAGTACTAGAACACGAGGACATGTACTGACACTGGGGGGAAGAGAAGTATTAGAACACGAGGACATGTACTGACACTGGGGGGAAGAGAAGTATTAGAACACGAGGACATGCACTGACACTGGGTGGAAGAGAAGTATTAGAACACGAGGACATGTACTGACACTGGGGGGGAAGAGAAGTATTAGAACATGAGGACATGTACTGACACTGGGGGGAAGAGAAGTATTAGAACACGAGGACATGCACTGACACTGGAGGGAAGAGAAGTATTAGAACACGAGGACATGCACTGACACTGGAGGGAAGAGAAGTATTAGAACACGAGGACATGCACTGACACTGGAGGGAAGAGAAGTATTAGAACATGAGGACATGTACTGACACTGGGGGGAAGAGAAGTATTAGAACACGAGGACATGCACTGACACTGGGGGGAAGAGAAGTATTAGAACACGAGGACATGTACTGACACTGGGGGGGAAGAGAAGTATTAGAACATGAGGACATGTACTGACACTGGGGGGAAGAGAAGTATTAGAACACGAGGACATGTACTGACACTGGGGGGAAGAGAAGTATTAGAACACGAGGACATGCACTGATACTGGGGGGAAGAGAAGTATTAGAACACGAAGACATGCAATGACACTGGGGGAAGAGAAGTATTAGAACACGAGGACATGCACTGACACTGGAGGGAAGAGAAGTATTAGAACACGAGGACATGCACTGACACTAGAGGGAAGAGACGTATTAGAACACGAGGACATGTACTGACACTGGGGGGAAGAGAAGTATTAGAACACGAGGACATGCACTGACACTGGAGGGAAGAGAAGTATTAGAACACGAGGACATGCACTGACACTGGAGGGAAGAGAAGTATTAGAACATGAGGACATGTACTGACACTGGGGGGAAGAGAAGTATTAGAACACGAGGACATGCACTGACACTGGGGGGAAGAGAAGTATTAGAACACGAGGACATGTACTGACACTGGGGGGGAAGAGAAGTATTAGAACATGAGGACATGTACTGACACTGGGGGGAAGAGAAGTATTAGAACACGAGGACATGCACTGACACTGGAGGGAAGAGAAGTATTAGAACACGAGGACATGTACTGACACTGGAGGGAAGAGAAGTATTAGAACACAAGGACATGCACTGATACTGGAGGGAAGAGAAGTATTAGGACATGAGGACATGTACTGACACTGGAGGGAAGAGAAGTATTAGAACACGAGGACATGCACTGACACTGGAGGGAAGAGAAGTATTAGAACACGAGGACATGTACTGACACTGGGGGGAAGAGAATTATTAGAACACAAGGACATGTACTGACACTGGAGGGAAGAGAAGTATTAGAACACGAGGACATGCACTGACACTGCAGGGAAGAGAAGTATTAGAACACGAGGACATGCACTGACACTGGAGGGAAGAGAAGTATTAGAACACGAGGACATGTACTGACACTGGGGGGAAGAGAAGTATTAGAACACATGACATGCACTGACACTGGAGGGAAGAGAAGTATTAGAACACGAGGACATGCACTGACACTGGGGGGAAGAGAAGTATTAGAACACGAGGACATGTACTGACACTGGAGGGAAGAGAAGTATTAGAACACGAGGACATGTACTGACACTGGGGGGAAGAGAAGTATTAGAACACGAGGACATGTACTGACACTGGGGGGAAGAGAAGTATTAGAACACGAGGACATGTACTGACACTGGGGGGAAGAGAAGTATTAGAACACGAGGACATGTACTGACACTGGAGGGAAGAGAAGTATTAGAATACGAGGACATGTACTGACACTGGGGGGAAGAGAAGTATTAGAACACGAGGACATGCACTGACACTGGGGGGGAAGAGAAGTATTAGAACACGAGGACATGTACTGACACTGGGGGGGAAGAGAAGTATTAGAACACGAGGACATGCACTGACACTGGGGGAAAGAGAAGTACTAGAACACGAGGACATGCACTGACACTGGGGGGAAGAGAAGTACTAGAACACGAGGACATGTACTGACACTGGGGAGAAGAGAAGTATTAGAACACGAGGACATGTACTGACACTGGGGGGAAGAGAAGTATTAGAACACGAGGACATGCACTGACACTGGGGGGAAGAGAAGTATTAGAACACGAGGACATGCACTGACACTGGGGGGAAGAGAAGTACTAGAACACGAGGACATGTACTGACACTGGGGGGAAGAGAAGTATTAGAACACGAGGACATGTACTGACACTGGGGGGAAGAGAAGTATTAGAACACGAGGACATGCACTGACACTGGGGGGAAGAGAAGTATTAGAACACGAGGACATTTACTGACACTGGGGGGGAAGAGAAGTATTAGAACATGACGACATGTACTGACACTGGGGGGAAGAGAAGTATTAGAACACGAGGACATGCACTGACACTGGAGGGAAGAGAAGTATTAGAACACGAGGACACGCACTGACACTGGAGGGAAGAGAAGTATTAGAACACGAGGACATGCACTGACACTAGAGGGAAGAGACGTATTAGAACACGAGGACATGTACTGACACTGGGGGGGAAGAGAAGTATTAGAACACGAGGACATGCACTGACACTGGAGGGAAGAGAAGTATTAGAACACGAGGACATGCACTGACACTGGAGGGAAGAGAAGTATTAGAACATGAGGACATGTACTGACACTGGGGGGAAGAGAAGTATTAGAACACGAGGACATGCACTGACACTGGGGGGAAGAGAAGTATTAGAACACGAGGACATGTACTGACACTGGGGGGGAAGAGAAGTATTAGAACATGAGGACATGTACTGACACTGGGGGGAAGAGAAGTATTAGAACACGAGGACATGCACTGACACTGGAGGGAAGAGAAGTATTAGAACTCGAGGACATGTACTGACACTGGAGGGAAGAGAAGTATTAGAACACAATGACATGCACTGACACTGGAGGGAAGAGAAGTATTAGAACATGAGGACATGTACTGACACTGGAGGGAAGAGAAGTATTAGAACACGAGGACATGCACTGACACTGGAGGGAAGAGAAGTATTAGAACACGAGGACATGTACTGACACTGGGGGGAAGAGAATTATTAGAACACAAGGACATGTACTGACACTGGAGGGAAGAGAAGTATTAGAACACGAGGACATGCACTGACACTGCAGGGAAGAGAAGTATTAGAACACGAGGACATGCACTGACACTGGAGGGAAGAGAAGTATTAGAACACGAGGACATGTACTGACACTGGGGGGAAGAGAAGTATTAGAACACGAGGACATGCACTGACACTGGGGGGGAAGAGAAGTATTAGAACACGAGGACATGCACTGACACTGGGGGGAAGAGAAGTACTAGAACACGAGGACATGTACTGACACTGGGGGGAAGAGAAGTATTAGAACACGGGGACATGTACTGACACTGGGGGGAAGAGAAGTATTAGAACACGAGGACATGCACTGACACTGGGGGGAAGAGAAGTATTAGAACACGAGGACATGTACTGACACTGGAGGGAAGAGAAGTATTAGAACACGAGGACATGTACTGACACTGGGGGGAAGAGAAGTATTAGAACACGAGGACATGCACTGACACTGGGGGGGAAGAGAAGTATTAGAGCACGAGGACATGCACTGACACTGGGGGGAAGAGAAGTACTAGAACACGAGGACATGTACTGACACTGGGGGGAAGAGAAGTATTAGAACACGAGGACATGTATTGACACTGGGGGGAAGAGAAGTATTAGAACACGAGGACATGCACTGACACTGGGGGGGAAGAGAAGTATTAGAACACGAGGACATGTACTGACACTGGGGGGGAAGAGAAGTATTAGAACACGAGGACATGCACTGACACTGGAGGGAAGAGAAGTATTAGAACACGAGGACATGTACTGACACTGGGGGGAAGAGAATTATTAGAACACAAGGACATGTACTGACACTGGAGGGAAGAGAAGTATTAGAACACGAGGACATGCACTGACACTGCAGGGAAGAGAAGTATTAGAACACGAGGACATGCACTGACACTGGAGGGAAGAGAAGTATTAGAACACGAGGACATGTACTGACACTGGAGGGAAGAGAAGTATTAGAACACGAGAACATGTACTGACACTGGGGGGAAGAGAAGTATTAGAACACGAGGACATGCACTGACACTGGGGGGGAAGAGAAGTATTAGAATACGAGGACATGTACTGACACTGGGGGGAAGAGAAGTATTAGAACACGAGGACATGCACTGACACTGGGGGGGAAGAGAAGTATTAGAACACGAGGACATGCACTGACACTGGGGGGAAGAGAAGTACTAGAACACGAGGACATGTACTGACACTGGGGGGAAGAGAAGTATTAGAACACGAGGACATGTACTGACACTGGGGGGAAGAGAAGTATTAGAACACGAGGACATGCACTGACACTGGGGGGGAAGAGAAGTATTAGAACACGAGGACATGTACTGACACTGGGGGGGAAGAGAAGTATTAGAACACGAGGACATGCACTGACACTGGGGGAAAGAGAAGTACTAGAACACGAGGACATGCACTGACACTGGGGGGAAGAGAAGTACTAGAACACGAGGACATGTACTGACACTGGGGAGAAGAGAAGTATTAGAACACGAGGACATGTACTGACACTGGGGGGAAGAGAAGTATTAGAACACGGGGACATGTACTGAGACTGGGGGGAAGAGAAGTATTAGAACACGAGGACATGCACTGACACTGGGGGGGAAGAGAAGTATTAGAACACGAGGACATGCACTGACACTGGGGGGAAGAGAAGTACTAGAACACGAGGACATGTACTGACACTGGGGGGAAGAGAAGTATTAGAACACGAGGACATGTACTGACACTGGGGGGAAGAGAAGTATTAGAACACGAGGACATGCACTGACACTGGGTGGAAGAGAAGTATTAGAACACGAGGGACATGTACTGACACTGGGGGGGAAGAGAAGTATTAGAACATGAGGACATGTACTGACACTGGGGGGAAGAGAAGTATTAGAACACGAGGACATGCACTGACACTGGAGGGAAGAGAAGTATTAGAACACGAGGACATGCACTGACACTGGAGGGAAGAGAAGTATTAGAACACGAGGACATGCACTGACACTAGAGGGAAGAGACGTATTAGAACACGAGGACATGTACTGACACTGGGGGGGAAGAGAAGTATTAGAACACGAGGACATGCACTGACACTGGAGGGAAGAGAAGTATTAGAACACGAGGACATGCACTGACACTGGAGGGAAGAGAAGTATTAGAACATGAGGACATGTACTGACACTGGGGGGAAGAGAAGTATTAGAACACGAGGACATGCACTGACACTGGGGGGAAGAGAAGTATTAGAACACGAGGACATGTACTGACACTGGGGGGGAAGAGAAGTATTAGAACATGAGGACATGTACTGACACTGGGGGGAAGAGAAGTATTAGAACACGAGGACATGTACTGACACTGGGGGGAAGAGAAGTATTAGAACACGAGGACATGCACTGATACTGGGGGGAAGAGAAGTATTAGAACACGAGGACATGCAATGACACTGGGGGAAGAGAAGTATTAGAACACGAGGACATGCACTGACACTGGAGGGAAGAGAAGTATTAGAACACGAGGACATGCACTGACACTAGAGGGAAGAGACGTATTAGAACACGAGGACATGTACTGACACTGGGGAGAAGAGAAGTATTAGAACACGAGGACATGCACTGACACTGGAGGGAAGAGAAGTATTAGAACACGAGGACATGCACTGACACTGGAGGGAAGAGAAGTATTAGAACATGAGGACATGTACTGACACTGGGGGGAAGAGAAGTATTAGAACACGAGGACATGCACTGACACTGGGGGGAAGAGAAGTATTAGAACACGAGGACATGTACTGACACTGGGGGGGAAGAGAAGTATTAGAACATGAGGACATGTACTGACACTGGGGGGAAGAGAAGTATTAGAACACGAGGACATGCACTGACACTGGAGGGAAGAGAAGTATTAGAACACGAGGACATGTACTGACACTGGAGGGAAGAGAAGTATTAGAACACAAGGACATGCACTGATACTGGAGGGAAGAGAAGTATTAGGACATGAGGACATGTACTGACACTGGAGGGAAGAGAAGTATTAGAACACGAGGACATGCACTGACACTGGAGGGAAGAGAAGTATTAGAACACGAGGACATGTACTGACACTGGGGGGAAGAGAATTATTAGAATACAAGGACATGTACTGACACTGGAGGGAAGAGAAGTATTAGAACACGAGGACATGCACTGACACTGCAGGGAAGAGAAGTATTAGAACACGAGGACATGCACTGACACTGGAGGGAAGAGAAGTATTAGAACACGAGGACATGTACTGACACTGGGGGGAAGAGAAGTATTAGAACACATGACATGCACTGACACTGGAGGGAAGAGAAGTATTAGAACACGAGGACATGCACTGACACTGGGGGGAAGAGAAGTATTAGAACACGAGGACATGTACTGACACTGGAGGGAAGAGAAGTATTAGAACACGAGGACATGTACTGACACTGGGGGGAAGAGAAGTATTAGAACACGAGGACATGTACTGACACTGGGGGGAAGAGAAGTATTAGAACACGAGGACATGTACTGACACTGGGGGGAAGAGAAGTATTAGAACACGAGGACATGTACTGACACTGGAGGGAAGAGAAGTATTAGAACACGAGGACATGTACTGACACTGGGGGGAAGAGAAGTATTAGAACACGAGGACATGTACTGACACTGGAGGGAAGAGAAGTATTAGAATACGAGGACATGTAATGACATTGGGGGGAAGAGAAGTATTAGAACACGAGGACATGCACTGACACTGGGGGGGAAGAGAAGTATTAGAACACGAGGACATGCACTGACACTGGGGGGGAAGAGAAGTATTAGAACACGAGGACATGCACTGACACTGGGGGAAAGAGAAGTACTAGAACACGAGGACATGCACTGACACTGGGGGGAAGAGAAGTACTAGAACACGAGGACATGTACTGACACTGGGGAGAAGAGAAGTATTAGAACACGAGGACATGTACTGACACTGGGGGGAAGAGAAGTATTAGAACACGGGGACATGTACTGACACTGGGGGGAAGAGAAGTATTAGAACACGAGGACATGCACTGACACTGGGGGGGAAGAGAAGTATTAGAACACGAGGACATGCACTGACACTGGGGGGAAGAGAAGTACTAGAACACGAGGACATGTACTGACACTGGGGGGAAGAGAAGTATTAGAACACGAGGACATGTACTGACACTGGGGGGAAGAGAAGTATTAGAACACGAGGACATGCACTGACACTGGGAGGAAGAGAAGTATTAGAACACGAGGACATTTACTGACACTGGGGGGGAAGAGAAGTATTAGAACATGACGACATGTACTGACACTGGGGGGAAGAGAAGTATTAGAACACGAGGACATGCACTGACACTGGAGGGAAGAGAAGTATTAGAACACGAGGACATGCACTGACACTGGAGGGAAGAGACGTATTAGAACACGAGGACATGCACTGACACTAGAGGGAAGAGACGTATTAGAACACGAGGACATGTACTGACACTGGGGGGGAAGAGAAGTATTAGAACACGAGGACATGCACTGACACTGGAGGGAAGAGAAGTATTAGAACACGAGGACATGCACTGACACTGGAGGGAAGAGAAGTATTAGAACATGAGGACATGTACTGACACTGGGGGGAAGAGAAGTATTAGAACACGAGGACATGCACTGACACTGGAGGGAAGAGAAGTATTAGAACACGAGGACATGTACTGACACTGGGGGGGAAGAGAAGTATTAGAACATGAGGACATGTACTGACACTGGGGGGAAGAGAAGTATTAGAACACGAGGACATGCACTGACACTGGAGGGAAGAGAAGTATTAGAACACGATGACATGTACTGACACTGGAGGGAAGAGAAGTATTAGAACACAATGACATGCACTGACACTGGAGGGAAGAGAAGTATTAGAACATGAGGACATGTACTGACACTGGAGGGAAGAGAAGTATTAGAACACGAGGACATGCACTGACACTGGAGGGAAGAGAAGTATTAGAACACGAGGACATGTACTGACACTGGGGGGAAGAGAATTATTAGAACACAAGGACATGTACTGACACTGGAGGGAAGAGAAGTATTAGAACACGAGGACATGCACTGACACTGCAGGGAAGAGAAGTATTAGAACACGAGGACATGCACTGACACTGGAGGGAAGAGAAGTATTAGAACACGAGGACATGTACTGACACTGGGGGGAAGAGAAGTATTAGAACACGAGGACATGCACTGACACTGGGGGGGAAGAGAAGTATTAGAACACGAGGACATGCACTGACACTGGGGGGAAGAGAAGTACTAGAACACGAGGACATGTACTGACACTGGGGGGAAGAGAAGTATTAGAACACGAGGACATGTACTGACACTGGGGGGAAGAGAAGTATTAGAACACGAGGACATGCACTGACACTGGGGGGAAGAGAAGTATTAGAACACGAGGACATGTACTGACACTGGAGGGAAGAGAAGTATTAGAACACGAGGACATGTACTGACACTGGGGGGAAGAGAAGTATTAGAACACGAGGACATGCACTGACACTGGGGGGAAGAGAAGTATTAGAACACGAGGACATGCACTGACACTGGGGGGAAGAGAAGTACTAGAACACGAGGACATGTACTGACACTGGGGGGAAGAGAAGTATTAGAACACGAGGACATGTATTGACACTGGGGGGAAGAGAAGTATTAGAACACGAGGACATGCACTGACACTGGGGGGGAAGAGAAGTATTAGAACACGAGGACATGTACTGACACTGGGGGGGAAGAGAAGTATTAGAACACGAGGACATGCACTGACACTGGAGGGAAGAGAAGTATTAGAACACGAGGACATGTACTGACACTGGGGGGAAGAGAATTATTAGAACACAAGGACATGTACTGACACTGGAGGGAAGAGAAGTATTAGAACACGAGGACATGCACTGACACTGGAGGGAAGAGAAGTATTAGAACACGAGGACATGCACTGACACTGGAGGGAAGAGAAGTATTAGAACACGAGGACATGCACTGACACTAGAGGGAAGAGACGTATTAGAACACGAGGACATGTACTGACACTGGGGGGGAAGAGAAGTATTAGAACACGAGGACATGCACTGACACTGGAGGGAAGAGAAGTATTAGAACACGAGGACATGCACTGACACTGGAGGGAAGAGAAGTATTAGAACATGAGGACATGTACTGACACTGGGGGGAAGAGAAGTATTAGAACACGAGGACATGCACTGACACTGGGGGGAAGAGAAGTATTAGAACACGAGGACATGTACTGACACTGGGGGAAGAGAAGTATTAGAACACGAGGACATGCACTGACACTGGGGGGGAAGAGAAGTATTAGAACACGAGGACATGCACTGACACTGGGGGGAAGAGAAGTACTAGAACACGAGGACATGTACTGACACTGGGGGAAGAGAAGTATTAGAACACGAGGACATGTACTGACACTGGGGGGAAGAGAAGTATTAGAACACGAGGACATGCACTGACACTGGGGGGAAGAGAAGTATTAGAACACGAGGACATGTACTGACACTGGAGGAAGAGAAGTATTAGAACACGAGGACATGTACTGACACTGGGGGGAAGAGAAGTATTAGAACACGAGGACATGCACTGACACTGGGGGGAAGAGAAGTATTAGAACACGAGGACATGCACTGACACTGGGGGGAAGAGAAGTACTAGAACACGAGGACATGTACTGACACTGGGGGGAAGAGAAGTATTAGAACACGAGGACATGTATTGACACTGGGGGGAAGAGAAGTATTAGAACACGAGGACATGCACTGACACTGGGGGGAAGAGAAGTATTAGAACACGAGGACATGTACTGACACTGGGGGGGAAGAGAAGTATTAGAACACGAGGACATGCACTGACACTGGAGGGAAGAGAAGTATTAGAACACGAGGACATGTACTGACACTGGGGGGAAGAGAATTATTAGAACACAAGGACATGTACTGACACTGGAGGGAAGAGAAGTATTAGAACACGAGGACATGCACTGACACTGCAGGGAAGAGAAGTATTAGAACACAATGACATGCACTGACACTGGAGGGAAGAGAAGTATTAGAACATGAGGACATGTACTGACACTGGAGGGAAGAGAAGTATTAGAACACGAGGACATGCACTGACACTGGAGGGAAGAGAAGTATTAGAACACGAGGACATGTACTGACACTGGGGGAAGAGAATTATTAGAACACAAGGACATGTACTGACACTGGAGGGAAGAGAAGTATTAGAACACGAGGACATGCACTGACACTGCAGGGAAGAGAAGTATTAGAACACGAGGACATGCACTGACACTGGAGGGAAGAGAAGTATTAGAACACGAGGACATGTACTGACACTGGGGGGAAGAGAAGTATTAGAACACGAGGACATGCACTGACACTGGGGGGAAGAGAAGTATTAGAACACGAGGACATGCACTGACACTGGGGGGAAGAGAAGTACTAGAACACGAGGACATGTACTGACACTGGGGGGAAGAGAAGTATTAGAACACGAGGACATGTACTGACACTGGGGGAAGAGAAGTATTAGAACACGAGGACATGCACTGACACTGGAGGGAAGAGAAGTATTAGAACACGAGGACATGTACTGACACTGGAGGGAAGAGAAGTATTAGAACACAAGGACATGCACTGATACTGGAGGGAAGAGAAGTATTAGGACATGAGGACATGTACTGACACTGGAGGGAAGAGAAGTATTAGAACACGAGGACATGCACTGACACTGGAGGGAAGAGAAGTATTAGAACACGAGGACATGTACTGACACTGGGGGGAAGAGAATTATTAGAATACAAGGACATGTACTGACACTGGAGGGAAGAGAAGTATTAGAACACGAGGACATGCACTGACACTGCAGGGAAGAGAAGTATTAGAACACGAGGACATGCACTGACACTGGAGGGAAGAGAAGTATTAGAACACGAGGACATGTACTGACACTGGGGGAAGAGAAGTATTAGAACACATGACATGCACTGACACTGGAGGGAAGAGAAGTATTAGAACACGAGGACATGCACTGACACTGGGGGGAAGAGAAGTATTAGAACACGAGGACATGTACTGACACTGGAGGGAAGAGAAGTATTAGAACACGAGGACATGTACTGACACTGGGGGGAAGAGAAGTATTAGAACACGAGGACATGTACTGACACTGGGGGGAAGAGAAGTATTAGAACACGAGGACATGTACTGACACTGGGGGGAAGAGAAGTATTAGAACACGAGGACATGTACTGACACTGGAGGGAAGAGAAGTATTAGAACACGAGGACATGTACTGACACTGGGGGGAAGAGAAGTATTAGAACACGAGGACATGTACTGACACTGGAGGGAAGAGAAGTATTAGAATACGAGGACATGTAATGACATTGGGGGGAAGAGAAGTATTAGAACACGAGGACATGCACTGACACTGGGGGGAAGAGAAGTATTAGAACACGAGGACATGCACTGACACTGGGGGGGAAGAGAAGTATTAGAACACGAGGACATGCACTGACACTGGGGGAAAGAGAAGTACTAGAACACGAGGACATGCACTGACACTGGGGGGAAGAGAAGTACTAGAACACGAGGACATGTACTGACACTGGGGAGAAGAGAAGTATTAGAACACGAGGACATGTACTGACACTGGGGGGAAGAGAAGTATTAGAACACGGGGACATGTACTGACACTGGGGGGAAGAGAAGTATTAGAACACGAGGACATGCACTGACACTGGGGGGGAAGAGAAGTATTAGAACACGAGGACATGCACTGACACTGGGGGGAAGAGAAGTACTAGAACACGAGGACATGTACTGACACTGGGGGGAAGAGAAGTATTAGAACACGAGGACATGTACTGACACTGGGGGGAAGAGAAGTATTAGAACACGAGGACATGCACTGACACTGGGGGGAAGAGAAGTATTAGAACACGAGGACATTTACTGACACTGGGGGGGAAGAGAAGTATTAGAACATGACGACATGTACTGACACTGGGGGGAAGAGAAGTATTAGAACACGAGGACATGCACTGACACTGGAGGGAAGAGAAGTATTAGAACACGAGGACATGCACTGACACTGGAGGGAAGAGACGTATTAGAACACGAGGACATGCACTGACACTAGAGGGAAGAGACGTATTAGAACACGAGGACATGTACTGACACTGGGGGGGAAGAGAAGTATTAGAACACGAGGACATGCACTGACACTGGAGGGAAGAGAAGTATTAGAACACGAGGACATGCACTGACACTGGAGGGAAGAGAAGTATTAGAACATGAGGACATGTACTGACACTGGGGGGAAGAGAAGTATTAGAACACGAGGACATGCACTGACACTGGAGGGAAGAGAAGTATTAGAACACGAGGACATGTACTGACACTGGGGGGGAAGAGAAGTATTAGAACATGAGGACATGTACTGACACTGGGGGGAAGAGAAGTATTAGAACACGAGGACATGCACTGACACTGGAGGGAAGAGAAGTATTAGAACACGAGGACATGTACTGACACTGGAGGGAAGAGAAGTATTAGAACACAATGACATGCACTGACACTGGAGGGAAGAGAAGTATTAGAACATGAGGACATGTACTGACACTGGAGGGAAGAGAAGTATTAGAACACGAGGACATGCACTGACACTGGAGGGAAGAGAAGTATTAGAACACGAGGACATGCACTGACACTGGGGGAAGAGAAGTACTAGAACACGAGGACATGTACTGACACTGGGGGGAAGAGAAGTATTAGAACACGAGGACATGTACTGACACTGGGGGGAAGAGAAGTATTAGAACACGAGGACATGCACTGACACTGGGGGAAGAGAAGTATTAGAACACGAGGACATTTAACATTTACTGACACTGGGGGGGAAGAGAAGTATTAGAACATGACGACATGTACTGACACTGGGGGAAGAGAAGTATTAGAACACGAGGACATGCACTGACACTGGAGGGAAGAGAAGTATTAGAACACGAGGACATGCACTGACACTGGAGGGGAAGAGACGTATTAGAACACGAGGACATGCACTGACACTAGGAGGGAAGAGACGTATTAGAACACGAGGACATGTACTGACACTGGGGGGGAAGAGAAGTATTAGAACACGAGGACATGCACTGACACTGGAGGGAAGAGAAGTATTAGAACACGAGGACATGCACTGACACTGGAGGGGAAGAGAAGTATTAGAACATGAGGACATGTACTGACACTGGGGGGAAGAGAAGTATTAGAACACGAGGACATGCACTGACACTGGAGGGAAGAGAAGTATTAGAACACGAGGACATGTACTGACACTGGGGGGAGAGAAGTATTAGAACATGAGGACATGTACTGACACTGGGGGAAGAGAAGTATTAGAACACGAGGACATGCACTGACACTGGAGGGAAGAGAAGTATTAGAACACGAGGACATGTACTGACACTGGAGGGAAGAGAAGTATTAGAACACAATGACATGCACTGACACTGGAGGGAAGAGAAGTATTAGAACATGAGGACATGTACTGACACTGGAGGGAAGAGAAGTATTAGAACACGAGGACATGCACTGACACTGGAGGGAAGAGAAGTATTAGAACACGAGGACATGTACTGACACTGGGGGGAAGAGAATTATTAGAACACAAGGACATGTACTGACACTGGAGGGAAGAGAAGTATTAGAACACGAGGACATGCACTGACACTGCAGGGAAGAGAAGTATTAGAACACGAGGACATGCACTGACACTGGAGGGAAGAGAAGTATTAGAACACGAGGACATGTACTGACACTGGGGGGAAGAGAAGTATTAGAACACGAGGACATGCACTGACACTGGGGGGAAGAGAAGTACTAGAACACGAGGACATGTACTGACACTGGGGGGAAGAGAAGTATTAGAACACGAGGACATGTACTGACACTGGGGGGAAGAGAAGTATTAGAACACGAGGACATGCACTGACACTGGGGGGAAGAGAAGTATTAGAACACGAGGACATGTACTGACACTGGAGGGAAGAGAAGTATTAGAACACGAGGACATGTACTGACACTGGGGGGAAGAGAAGTATTAGAACACGAGGACATGCACTGACACTGGGGGGGAAGAGAAGTATTAGAACACGAGGACATGCACTGACACTGGGGGGAAGAGAAGTACTAGAACACGAGGACATGTACTGACACTGGGGGGAAGAGAAGTATTAGAACACGAGGACATGTATTGACACTGGGGGGAAGAGAAGTATTAGAACACGAGGACATGCACTGACACTGGGGGGGAAGAGAAGTATTAGAACACGAGGACATGTACTGACACTGGGGGGGAAGAGAAGTATTAGAACACGAGGACATGCACTGACACTGGAGGGAAGAGAAGTATTAGAACACGAGGACATGTACTGACACTGGGGGGAAGAGAATTATTAGAACACAAGGACATGTACTGACACTGGAGGGAAGAGAAGTATTAGAACACGAGGACATGCACTGACACTGGAGGGAAGAGAAGTATTAGAACACGAGGACATGCACTGACACTGGAGGGAAGAGAAGTATTAGAACACGAGGACATGCACTGACACTAGAGGGAAGAGACGTATTAGAACACGAGGACATGTACTGACACTGGGGGGAAGAGAAGTATTAGAACACGAGGACATGCACTGACACTGGAGGGAAGAGAAGTATTAGAACACGAGGACATGCACTGACACTGGAGGGAAGAGAAGTATTAGAACATGAGGACATGTACTGACACTGGGGGGAAGAGAAGTATTAGAACACGAGGACATGCACTGACACTGGGGGGAAGAGAAGTATTAGAACACGAGGACATGTACTGACACTGGGGGAAGAGAAGTATTAGAACACGAGGACATGCACTGACACTGGGGGGGAAGAGAAGTATTAGAACACGAGGACATGCACTGACACTGGGGGGAAGAGAAGTACTAGAACACGAGGACATGTACTGACACTGGGGGAAGAGAAGTATTAGAACACGAGGACATGTACTGACACTGGGGGGAAGAGAAGTATTAGAACACGAGGACATGCACTGACACTGGGGGGAAGAGAAGTATTAGAATACGAGGACATGTACTGACACTGGAGGGAAGAGAAGTATTAGAACACGAGGACATGTACTGACACTGGGGGGAAGAGAAGTATTAGAACACGAGGACATGCACTGACACTGGGGGGGAAGAGAAGTATTAGAACACGAGGACATGCACTGACACTGGGGGGAAGAGAAGTACTAGAACACGAGGACATGTACTGACACTGGGGGGAAGAGAAGTATTAGAACACGAGGACATGTATTGACACTGGGGGGAAGAGAAGTATTAGAACACGAGGACATGCACTGACACTGGGGGGGAAGAGAAGTATTAGAACACGAGGACATGTACTGACACTGGGGGGGAAGAGAAGTATTAGAACACGAGGACATGCACTGACACTGGAGGGAAGAGAAGTATTAGAACACGAGGACATGTACTGACACTGGGGGGAAGAGAATTATTAGAACACAAGGACATGTACTGACACTGGAGGGAAGAGAAGTATTAGAACACGAGGACATGCACTGACACTGCAGGGAAGAGAAGTATTAGAACACAATGACATGCACTGACACTGGAGGGAAGAGAAGTATTAGAACATGAGGACATGTACTGACACTGGAGGGAAGAGAAGTATTAGAACACGAGGACATGCACTGACACTGGAGGGAAGAGAAGTATTAGAACACGAGGACATGTACTGACACTGGGGGGAAGAGAATTATTAGAACACAAGGACATGTACTGACACTGGAGGGAAGAGAAGTATTAGAACACGAGGACATGCACTGACACTGCAGGGAAGAGAAGTATTAGAACACGAGGACATGCACTGACACTGGAGGGAAGAGAAGTATTAGAACACGAGGACATGTACTGACACTGGGGGGAAGAGAAGTATTAGAACACGAGGACATGCACTGACACTGGGGGGGAAGAGAAGTATTAGAACACGAGGACATGCACTGACACTGGGGGGAAGAGAAGTACTAGAACACGAGGACATGTACTGACACTGGGGGGAAGAGAAGTATTAGAACACGAGGACATGTACTGACACTGGGGGGAAGAGAAGTATTAGAACACGAGGACATGCACTGACACTGGGGGGAAGAGAAGTATTAGAACACGAGGACATGTACTGACACTGGAGGGAAGAGAAGTATTAGAACACGAGGACATGTACTGACACTGGGGGGAAGAGAAGTATTAGAACACGAGGACATGCACTGACACTGGGGGGGAAGAGAAGTATTAGAACACGAGGACATGCACTGACACTGGGGGGAAGAGAAGTACTAGAACACGAGGACATGTACTGACACTGGGGGGAAGAGAAGTATTAGAACACGAGGACATGTATTGACACTGGGGGGAAGAGAAGTATTAGAACACGAGGACATGCACTGACACTGGGGGGGAAGAGAAGTATTAGAACACGAGGACATGTACTGACACTGGGGGGGAAGAGAAGTATTAGAACACGAGGACATGCACTGACACTGGAGGGAAGAGAAGTATTAGAACACGAGGACATGTACTGACACTGGGGGGAAGAGAATTATTAGAACACAAGGACATGTACTGACACTGGAGGGAAGAGAAGTATTAGAACACGAGGACATGCACTGACACTGGAGGGAAGAGAAGTATTAGAACACGAGGACATGCACTGACACAGGAGGGAAGAGAAGTATTAGAACACGAGGACATGCACTGACACTAGAGGGAAGAGACGTATTAGAACACGAGGACATGTACTGACACTGGGGGGGAAGAGAAGTATTAGAACACGAGGACATGCACTGACACTGGAGGGAAGAGAAGTATTAGAACACGAGGACATGCACTGACACTGGAGGGAAGAGAAGTATTAGAACATGAGGACATGTACTGACACTGGGGGGAAGAGAAGTATTAGAACACGAGGACATGCACTGACACTGAGGGGAAGAGAAGTATTAGAACACGAGGACATGTACTGACACTGGGGGGAAGAGAAGTATTAGAACACGAGGACATGCACTGACACTGGGGGGGAAGAGAAGTATTAGAACACGAGGACATGCACTGACACTGGGGGGAAGAGAAGTACTAGAACACGAGGACATGTACTGACACTGGGGGAAGAGAAGTATTAGAACACGAGGACATGTACTGACACTGGGGGGAAGAGAAGTATTAGAACACGAGGACATGCACTGACACTGGGGGGAAGAGAAGTATTAGAACACGAGGACATGTACTGACACTGGAGGGAAGAGAAGTATTAGAACACGAGGACATGTACTGACACTGGGGGGAAGAGAAGTATTAGAACACGAGGACATGCACTGACACTGGGGGGGAAGAGAAGTATTAGAACACGAGGACATGCACTGACACTGGGGGGAAGAGAAGTACTAGAACACGAGGACATGTACTGACACTGGGGGGAAGAGAAGTATTAGAACACGAGGACATGTATTGACACTGGGGGGAAGAGAAGTATTAGAACACGAGGACATGCACTGACACTGGGGGGGAAGAGAAGTATTAGAACACGAGGACATGTACTGACACTGGGGGGAAGAGAAGTATTAGAACACGAGGACATGCACTGACACTGGAGGGAAGAGAAGTATTAGAACACGAGGACATGTACTGACACTGGGGGGAAGAGAATTATTAGAACACAAGGACATGTACTGACACTGGAGGGAAGAGAAGTATTAGAACACGAGGACATGCACTGACACTGCAGGGAAGAGAAGTATTAGAACACGAGGACATTCACTGACACTGGAGGGAAGAGAAGTATTAGAACACGAGGACATGTACTGACACTGGGGGGAAGAGAAGTATTAGAACACAAGGACATGCACTGACACTGGAGGGAAGAGAAGTATTAGAACACGAGGACATGCACTGACACTAGGGGGAAGAGAAGTATTAGAACACGAGGACATGTACTGACACTGGAGGGAAGAGAAGTATTAGAACACGAGGACATGTACTGACACTGGGGGGAAGAGAAGTATTAGAACACGAGGACATGTACTGACACTGGGGGGAAGAGAAGTATTAGAACACGAGGACATGTACTGACACTGGGGGGAAGAGAAGTATTAGAACACGAGGACATGTACTGACACTGGAGGGAAGAGAAGTATTAGAACACGAGGACATGTACTGACACTGGGGGGAAGAGAAGTATTAGAACACGAGGACATGTACTGACACTGGAGGGAAGAGAAGTATTAGAATACGAGGACATGTACTGACACTGGGGGGAAGAGAAGTATTAGAACACGAGGACATGCACTGACACTGGGGGGGAAGAAAAGTATTAGAACACGAGGACATGTACTGACACTGGGGGGGAAGAGAAGTATTAGAACACGAGGACATGCACTGACACTGGGGGAAAGAGAAGTACTAGAACACGAGGACATGCACTGACACTGGGGGGAAGAGAAGTACTAGAACACGAGGACATGTACTGACACTGGGGAGAAGAGAAGTATTAGAACACGAGGACATGTACTGACACTGGGGGGAAGAGAAGTATTAGAACACGGGGACATGTACTGACACTGGGGGAAGAGAAGTATTAGAACACGAGGACATGCACTGACACTGGGGGGGAAGAGAAGTATTAGAACACGAGGACATGCACTGACACTGGGGGGAAGAGAAGTACTAGAACACGAGGACTTGTACTGACACTGGGGGGAAGAGAAGTATTAGAACACGAGGACATGTACTGACACTGGGGGGAAGAGAAGTATTAGAACACGAGGACATGCACTGACACTGGGGGGAAGAGAAGTATTAGAACACGAGGACATGTACTGACACTGGGGGGGAAGAGAAGTATTAGAACATGAGGACATGTACTGACACTGGGGGGAAGAGAAGTATTAGAACACGAGGACATGCACTGACACTGGAGGGAAGAGAAGTATTAGAACACGAGGACATGCACTGACACTGGAGGGAAGAGAAGTATTAGAACACGAGGACATGCACTGACACTAGAGGGAAGAGACGTATTAGAACACGAGGACATGTACTGACACTGGGGGGGAAGAGAAGTATTAGAACACGAGGACATGCACTGACACTGGAGGGAAGAGAAGTATTAGAACACGAGGACATGCACTGACACTGGAGGGAAGAGAAGTATTAGAACACGAGGACATGTACTGACACTGGGGGGAAGAGAAGTATTAGAACACGAGGACATGCACTGACACTGGGGGGAAGAGAAGTATTAGAACACGAGGACATGTACTGACACTGGGGGGGAAGAGAAGTATTAGAACACGAGGACATGTACTGACACTGGGGGGAAGAGAAGTATTAGAACACGAGGACATGCACTGACACTGGAGGGAAGAGAAGTATTAGAACACGAGGACATGTACTGACACTGGAGGGAAGAGAAGTATTAGAACACAATGACATGCACTGACACTGGAGGGAAGAGAAGTATTAGAACATGAGGACATGTACTGACACTGGAGGGAAGAGAAGTATTAGAACACGAGGACATGCACTGACACTGGAGGGAAGAGAAGTATTAGAACACGAGGACATGTACTGACACTGGGGGGAAGAGAATTATTAGAACACAAGGACATGTACTGACACTGGAGGGAAGAGAAGTATTAGAACACGAGGACATGCACTGACACTGCAGGGAAGAGAAGTATTAGAACACGAGGACATGCACTGACACTGGAGGGAAGAGAAGTATTAGAACACGAGGACATGTACTGACACTGGGGGGAAGAGAAGTATTAGAACACGAGGACATGCACTGACACTGGGGGGGAAGAGAAGTATTAGAACACGAGGACATGCACTGACACTGGGGGGAAGAGAAGTACTAGAACACGAGGACATGCACTGACACTGGGGGGAAGAGAAGTATTAGAACACGAGGACATGTACTGACACTGGGGGGAAGAGAAGTATTAGAACACGAGGACATGCACTGACACTGGGGGGAAGAGAAGTATTAGAACACGAGGACATGTACTGACACTGGAGGGAAGAGAAGTATTAGAACACGAGGACATGTACTGACACTGGGGGGAAGAGAAGTATTAGAACACGAGGACATGCACTGACACTGGGGGGGAAGAGAAGTATTAGAACACGAGGACATGCACTGACACTGGGGGGAAGAGAAGTACTAGAACACGAGGACATGTACTGACACTGGGGGGAAGAGAAGTATTAGAACACGAGGACATGTATTGACACTGGGGGGAAGAGAAGTATTAGAACACGAGGACATGCACTGACACTGGGGGGGAAGAGAAGTATTAGAACACGAGGACATGTACTGACACTGGGGGGGAAGAGAAGTATTAGAACACGAGGACATGCACTGACACTGGGGGAAAGAGAAGTACTAGAACACGAGGACATGCACTGACACTGGGGGGAAGAGAAGTACTAGAACACGAGGACATGTACTGACACTGGGGAGAAGAGAAGTATTAGAACACGAGGACATGTACTGACACTGGGGGGAAGAGAAGTATTAGAACACGAGGACATGCACTGACACTGGGGGGGAAGAGAAGTATTAGAACACGAGGACATGCACTGACACTGGGGGGAAGAGAAGTACTAGAACACGAGGACATGTACTGACACTGGGGGGAAGAGAAGTATTAGAACACGAGGACATGTACTGACACTGGGGGGAAGAGAAGTATTAGAACACGAGGATATGCACTGACACTGGGGGGAAGAGAAGTATTAGAACACGAGGACATGTACTGACACTGGGGGGAAGAGAAGTATTAGAACACGAGGATATGCACTGACACTGGGGGGAAGAGAAGTATTAGAACACGAGGACATGCACTGACACTGGGGGAAGAGAAGTATTAGAACACGAGGACATGTACTGACACTGGGGGGGAAGAGAAGTATTAGAACATGAGGACATGTACTGACACTGGGGGGAAGAGAAGTATTAGAACACGAGGACATGCACTGACACTGGAGGGAAGAGAAGTATTAGAACACGAGGACATGTACTGACACTGGAGGGAAGAGAAGTATTAGAACACAATGACATGCACTGACACTGGAGGGAAGAGAAGTATTAGAACATGAGGACATGTACTGACACTGGAGGGAAGAGAAGTATTAGAACACGAGGACATGCACTGACACTGGAGGGAAGAGAAGTATTAGAACACGAGGACATGTACTGACACTGGGGGGAAGAGAATTATTAGAACACAAGGACATGTACTGACACTGGAGGGAAGAGAAGTATTAGAACACGAGGACATGCACTGACACTGCAGGGAAGAGAAGTATTAGAACACGAGGACATGCACTGACACTGGAGGGAAGAGAAGTATTAGAACACGAGGACATGTACTGACACTGGGGGGAAGAGAAGTATTAGAACACGAGGACATGCACTGACACTGGGGGGGAAGAGAAGTATTAGAACACGAGGACATGCACTGACACTGGGGGGAAGAGAAGTACTAGAACACGAGGACATGTACTGACACTGGGGGGAAGAGAAGTATTAGAACACGAGGACATGTACTGACACTGGGGGGAAGAGAAGTATTAGAACACGAGGACATGCACTGACACTGGGGGGAAGAGAAGTATTAGAACACGAGGACATGCACTGACACTGGGGGGGAAGAGAAGTATTAGAACACGAGGACATGCACTGACACTGGGGGGAAGAGAAGTACTAGAACACGAGGACATGTACTGACACTGGGGGGAAGAGAAGTATTAGAACACGAGGACATGTACTGACACTGGGGGGAAGAGAAGTATTAGAACACGAGGACATGCACTGACACTGGGGGGAAGAGAAGTATTAGAACACGAGGACATGTACTGACACTGGAGGGAAGAGAAGTATTAGAACACGAGGACATGTACTGACACTGGGGGGAAGAGAAGTATTAGAACACGAGGACATGCACTGACACTGGGGGGGAAGAGAAGTATTAGAACACGAGGACATGCACTGACACTGGGGGGAAGAGAAGTACTAGAACACGAGGACATGTACTGACACTGGGGGGAAGAGAAGTATTAGAACACGAGGACATGTATTGACACTGGGGGGAAGAGAAGTATTAGAACACGAGGACATGCACTGACACTGGGGGGGAAGAGAAGTATTAGAACACGAGGACATGTACTGACACTGGGGGGGAAGAGAAGTATTAGAACACGAGGACATGCACTGACACTGGGGGAAAGAGAAGTACTAGAACACGAGGACATGTACTGACACTGGGGAGAAGAGAAGTATTAGAACACGAGGACATGTACTGACACTGGGGGGAAGAGAAGTATTAGAACACGAGGACATGCACTGACACTGGGGGGGAAGAGAAGTATTAGAACACGAGGACATGCACTGACACTGGGGGGAAGAGAAGTACTAGAACACGAGGACATGTACTGACACTGGGGGGAAGAGAAGTATTAGAACACGAGGACATGTACTGACACTGGGGGGAAGAGAAGTATTAGAACACGAGGATATGCACTGACACTGGGGGGAAGAGAAGTATTAGAACACGAGGACATGTACTGACACTGGGGGGAAGAGAAGTATTAGAACACGAGGATATGCACTGACACTGGGGGGAAGAGAAGTATTAGAACACGAGGACATGCACTGACACTGGGGGGAAGAGAAGTACTAGAACACGAGGACATGTACTGACACTGGGGGGAAGAGAAGTATTAGAACACGAGGACATGTACTGACACTGGGGGAAGAGAAGTATTAGAACACGAGGATATGCACTGACACTGGGGGGAAGAGAAGTATTAGAACACGAGGACATGTACTGACACTGGGGGGGAAGAGAAGTATTAGAACATGAGGACATGTACTGACACTGGGGGGAAGAGAAGTATTAGAACACGAGGACATGCACTGACACTGGAGGGAAGAGAAGTATTAGAACACGAGGACATGCACTGACACTGGGGGGAAGAGAAGTATTAGAACACGAGGACATGTACTGACACTGGAGGGAAGAGAAGTATTAGAACACGAGGACATGTACTGACACTGGGGGGAAGAGAAGTATTAGAACACGAGGACATGCACTGACACTGGGGGGGAAGAGAAGTATTAGAACACGAGGACATGCACTGACACTGGGGGGAAGAGAAGTACTAGAACACGAGGACATGTACTGACACTGGGGGGAAGAGAAGTATTAGAACACGAGGACATGTATTGACACTGGGGGGAAGAGAAGTATTAGAACACGAGGACATGCACTGACACTGGGGGGGAAGAGAAGTATTAGAACACGAGGACATGTACTGACACTGGGGGGAAGAGAAGTACTAGAACACGAGGACATGTACTGACACTGGGGGGAAGAGAAGTATTAGAACACGAGGACATGTATTGACACTGGGGGGAAGAGAAGTATTAGAACACGAGGACATGCACTGACACTGGGGGGGAAGAGAAGTATTAGAACATGAGGACATGTACTGACACTGGGGGGAAGAGAAGTATTAGAACACGAGGACATGCACTGACACTGGAGGGAAGAGAAGTATTAGAACACGAGGACATGCACTGACACTGGGGGGAAGAGAAGTATTAGAACACGAGGACATGTACTGACACTGGAGGGAAGAGAAGTATTAGAACACGAGGACATGTACTGACACTGGGGGGAAGAGAAGTATTAGAACACGAGGACATGCACTGACACTGGGGGGGAAGAGAAGTATTAGAACACGAGGACATGCACTGACACTGGGGGGAAGAGAAGTACTAGAACACGAGGACATGTACTGACACTGGGGGGAAGAGAAGTATTAGAACACGAGGACATGTATTGACACTGGGGGGAAGAGAAGTATTAGAACACGAGGACATGCACTGACACTGGGGGGAAGAGAAGTATTAGAACACGAGGACATGTACTGACACTGGGGGGGAAGAGAAGTATTAGAACACGAGGACATGCACTGACACTGGGGGAAAGAGAAGTACTAGAACACGAGGACATGCACTGACACTGGGGGGAAGAGAAGTACTAGAACACGAGGACATGTACTGACACTGGGGAGAAGAGAAGTATTAGAACACGAGGACATGTACTGACACTGGGGGGAAGAGAAGTATTAGAACACGGGGACATGTACTGACACTGGGGGGAAGAGAAGTATTAGAACACGAGGACATGCACTGACACTGGGGGGGAAGAGAAGTATTAGAACACGAGGACATGCACTGACACTGGGGGGAAGAGAAGTACTAGAACACGAGGACATGTACTGACACTGGGGGGAAGAGAAGTATTAGAACACGAGGACATGTACTGACACTGGGGGGAAGAGAAGTATTAGAACACGAGGATATGCACTGACACTGGGGGGAAGAGAAGTATTAGAACACGAGGACATGTACTGACACTGGGGGGGAAGAGAAGTATTAGAACATGAGGACATGTACTGACACTGGGGGGAAGAGAAGTATTAGAACACGAGGACATGCACTGACACTGGAGGGAAGAGAAGTATTAGAACACGAGGACATGCACTGACACTGGATGGAAGAGACGTATTAGAACACGAGGACATGCACTGACACTGGGGGGGAAGAGAAGTATTAGAACACGAGGACATGTACTGACACTGGGGGGGAAGAGAAGTATTAGAACACGAGGACATGCACTGACACTGGAGGGAAGAGAAGTATTAGAACACGAGGACATGCACTGACACTGGAGGGAAGAGAAGTATTAGAACATGAGGACATGTACTGACACTGGGGGGAAGAGAAGTATTAGAACACGAGGACATGCACTGACACTGGGGGGAAGAGAAGTATTAGAACACGAGGACATGTACTGACACTGGGGGGGGAGAGAAGTATTAGAACATGAGGACATGTACTGACACTGGGGGGAAGAGAAGTATTAGAACACGAGGACATGTACTGACACTGGGGGGAAGAGAAGTATTAGAACACGAGGACATGCACTGACACTGCAGGGAAGAGAAGTATTAGAACACGAGGACATGCACTGACACTGGAGGGAAGAGAAGTATTAGAACACGAGGACATGTACTGACACTGGGGGGAAGAGAAGTATTAGAACACGAGGACATGCACTGACACTGGGGGGGAAGAGAAGTATTAGAACACGAGGACATGCACTGACACTGGGGGGAAGAGAAGTATTAGAACACGAGGACATGCACTGACACTGGGGGGGAAGAGAAGTATTAGAACACGAGGACATGCACTGACACTGGGGGGAAGAGAAGTATTAGAACACGAGGACATGTACTGACACTGGGGGGGAAGAGAAGTATTAGAACATGAGGACATGTACTGACACTGGGGGGAAGAGAAGTATTAGAACACGAGGACATGCACTGACACTGGAGGGAAGAGAAGTATTAGAACACGAGGACATGCACTGACACTGGAGGGAAGAGAAGTATTAGAACACGAGGACATGCACTGACACTAGAGGGAAGAGACGTATTAGAACACGAGGACATGTACTGACACTGGGGGGGAAGAGAAGTATTAGAACACGAGGACATGCACTGACACTGGAGGGAAGAGAAGTATTAGAACACGAGGACATGCACTGACACTGGAGGGAAGAGAAGTATTAGAACATGAGGACATGTACTGACACTGGGGGGAAGAGAAGTATTAGAACATGAGGACATGCACTGACACTGGGGGGAAGAGAAGTATTAGAACACGAGGACATGTACTGACACTGGGGGGGAAGAGAAGTATTAGAACATGAGGACATGTACTGACACTGGGGGGAAGAGAAGTATTAGAACACAAGGACATGCACTGATACTGGAGGGAAGAGAAGTATTAGAACACAAGGACATGTACTGACACTGGGGGGAAGAGAATTATTAGAACACAAGGACATGTACTGACACTGGAGGGAAGAGAAGTATTAGAACACGAGGACATGCACTGACACTGCAGGGAAGAGAAGTATTAGAACACGAGGACATGCACTGACACTGGAGGGAAGAGAAGTATTAGAACACGAGGACATGTACTGACACTGGGGGAAGAGAATTATTAGAACACAAGGACATGTACTGACACTGGAGGGAAGAGAAGTATTAGAACACGAGGACATGCACTGACACTGCAGGGAAGAGAAGTATTAGAACACGAGGACATGCACTGACACTGGAGGGAAGAGAAGTATTAGAACACGAGGACATGTACTGACACTGGGGGGAAGAGAATTATTAGAACACAAGGACATGTACTGACACTGGAGGGAAGAGAAGTATTAGAACACGAGGACATGCACTGATACTGGGGGGAAGAGAAGTATTAGAACACGAGGACATGCACTGACACTGCAGGGAAGAGAAGTATTAGAACATGAGGACATGTACTGACACTGGGGGGAAGAGAAGTATTAGAACACAAAGACATGCACTGATACTGGGGGGAAGAGAAGTATTAGAACACAAGGACATGTACTGACACTGGAGGGAAGAGAAGTATTAGAACACGAGGACATGCACTGACACTGCAGGGAAGAGAAGTATTAGAACACGAGGACATGCACTGACACTGGAGGGAAGAGAAGTATTAGAACACGAGGACATGTACTGACACTGGGGGGAAGATAATTATTAGAACACAAGGACATGTACTGACACTGGAGGGAAGAGAAGTATTAGAACACGAGGACATGCACTGACACTGCAGGGAAGAGAGGTGTTAGAACACGAGGACATGCACTGACACTGGAGGGAAGAGAAGTATTAGAACACGAGGACATGTACTGACACTGGGGGGAAGAGAATTATTAGAACACAAGGACATGTACTGACACTGGAGGGAAGAGAAGTATTAGAACACGAGGACATGCACTGATACTGGGGGGAAGAGAAGTATTAGAACACGAGGACATGCACTGACACTGCAGGGAAGAGAAGTATTAGAACATGAGGACATGTACTGACACTGGGGGGAAGAGAAGTATTAGAACACAAAGACATGCACTGATACTGGGGGGAAGAGAAGTATTAGAACACAAGGACATGTACTGACACTGGAGGGAAGAGAAGTATTAGAACACGAGGACATGCACTGACACTGGAGGGAAGAGAAGTATTAGAACAGAAGGACATGCACTGACACTGGAGGGAAGAGAAGTATTAGAACACGAGGACATGCACTGACACTGGAGGGAAGAGAAGTATTAGAACACAAGGACATGTACTGACACTGGAGGGAGGAGAAGTATTAGAACACGAGGACATGTACTGACACTGCAGGGAAGAGAAGTATTAGAACACGATGACATGCACTGATACTGGGGGGAAGAGAAGTATTAGAACACGAGGACATGCACTGATACTGGGGGAAGAGAAGTATTAGAACACGAGGACATGCACTGACACTGCAGGGAAGAGAAGTATTAGAACATGAGGACATGTACTGACACTGGGGGGAAGAGAAGTATTAGAACACAAAGACATGCACTGATACTGGGGGGAAGAGAAGTATTAGAACACAAGGACATGTACTGACACTGGAGGGAAGAGAAGTATTAGAACACGAGGACATGCACTGACACTGGAGGGAAGAGAAGTATTAGAACAGAAGGACATGCACTGACACTGGAGGGAAGAGAAGTATTAGAACACGAGGACATGCACTGACACTGAAGGGAAGAGAAGTATTAGAACACAAGGACATGTACTGACACTGGAGGGAGGAGAAGTATTAGAACACGAGGACATGCACTGACACTGGAGGGAAGAGAAGTATTAGGACACGAGAACATGCCCTGACACTGGAGGGAAGAGAAGTATTAGAACACGAGGACATGCACTGACACTGGAGGGAAGAGAAGTATTAGAACACAAGGACATGCACTGACACTGCAGGGAAGAGAAGTATTAGAACATGAGGACATGTACTGACACTGGGGGGAAGAGAAGTATTAGAACACAAAGACATGCACTGATACTGGGGGGAAGAGAAGTATTAGAACACAAGGACATGTACTGACACTGGAGGGAAGAGAAGTATTAGAACACGAGGACATGCATTGACACTGGAGGGAAGAGAAGTATTAGAACACAAGGACATGCACTGACACTGGAGGGAAGAGAAGTATTAGAACACGAGGACATGCACTGACACTGGAGGGAAGAGAAGTATTAGAACACAAGGACATGTACTGACACTGGAGGGAAGAGAAGTATTAGAACACGAGGACATGCACTGACACTGGAGGGAAGAGAAGTATTAGGACACGAGAACATGCACTGACACTGGAGGGAAGAGAAGTATTAGAACACGAGGACATGCACTGACACTGGAGGGAAGAGAAGTATTAGAACACAAGGACATGCACTGACACTGCAGGGAAGAGAAGTATTAGAACATGAGGACATGTACTGACACTGGGGGGAAGAGAAGTATTAGAACACAAAGACATGCACTGATACTGGGGGGAAGAGAAGTATTAGAACACAAGGACATGTACTGACACTGGAGGGAAGAGAAGTATTAGAACACGAGAACATGCACTGACACTGGAGGGAAGTAGGTTCCGAGGAAATGTGAGGAAAATCTACTTCACAGGAATGGTAGTGGACAAGTGGAATAGGCTCCCATCAGAGGTGGTAGAGGATAATACAGTAGTGCAATTTAAACATGCTTGGGATAGACAAAAGGATATCCTTACAAAGAACTAAGGATCAACTTGGGTTTGAGGTTACCATAGTTAATACGTTTGCCCATAAAGTATGGGCAGAATAGCCAATCGGTTCTTATCTGCCATGAAATTCTATGTTTCTGAGCAGGGAAACTTCCTAGGTGCCAAGCCCACACAAATGGATTTACAGAACATCTTACCTCCATGTTTGTAATGGTAAAGATCTTTTCTTCTGTTTGGTTCAGGCTTTTTTCCAACTGCTCGCAGTGTTGTCAAGGTCCCTCCCCCTCAGTTCAATGGGGAGGGGACTTGACAACGCTGCTCGGAATTTGATAAAAGACAGCGCAGATGGAATTTGTCATTGTCTCTTGTATGATCTTTCTCTTGGAAGGATCAAGGTAATGCAATAATCTACTAGAGAAGCTGATTATAAAATCCATCATCTGCATCCAAATTTATTAACTGTTTTAAGTGCCCCTGAATGACAAAAACTCTTATCAAATTTGTTTAGAATAAATACAGTAAGAGCTATGCCATTACCTGATTCATTATCATCATCCATTTATATAGCGCCACTAATTCCAAACTACTGTACAAAGAACTCACATCAATCCCTGCCCCATTGGAGCTTACAGTCTAAATTTACTAACACACACAGAGAATAAGGTCAAATAAATCTACTAGTATGTTTTTGGAGTGTGGGAGTAAATCAGAGCGCCAGGAGGAAACCCACGAAAACACAGCAGGGGCAAACGCAGGATTTGTAGAGGGGTGTTTTCACACCACTCCGCCAGTGGGCGTGACCAGCATGCATGGGGGCGTGGCCATAATTTTAGACAGTGCTTGGTTGCTCTCCAACTCTTCCTATCCCCATAATATACATGGACAATGTTGCGTGCACTACTGTTAGGTGCACGCAGCTCTCCCTTTTCAAGAGCCGTGTGAAGCGGGAGGTCCAATTCTCTCAGCTGCTCAATCGCAGAACCAGACAAATCTTTCAAGCGAAAGAGTTAACATGTAAATGTCTAGCTACAAGAGGATCTATGATTAGCATCAGACAAATCTGCCAATTGAAGAGAACAAGTTCAAATCACATTCTCTTCGACCAGGGGATATTTACAGCCGCAGTACAGATGAAAACTTACGACTAGTAGCCCATGAATCCCAGGTACAGATCTTCTTCAATGGGCAGACCGATTCCTCATGCCTGAAGCTTTGAAGAAATTATTGCTGGTTTAAGTAGACGGTTGAACCCTCAGGACTCATTACAGATATGCCGGCTCTCAGATTTGCTTCGGTAAGACTATTTAGTCTAATAACAGCAATCTGCCATGGATTGATGGAGTCCACAGGGAAACCATTTATTGCTGTAACTTAATAAAGGTGTTTTCAGCAAAGAAGTCGAAAAGGCTGATTACACAAGTTTACTTTTGAAGTTCCTGCTTTGCAGAGGTTTCCATACATTGTGTTGCTGCTACTCATGCATTTAAGTTCAAACTCACTGTTAAATTCAAAACCCGTCAATTTGCTCAATTTCCTCAGCAATTATTTCCAGTTTGAGAATAGAACCTACTTTAAATCAGACTACGATGTTCTCAGTGCCCCTTTTTGATTTGCCCAAAATGCTAATCGCAGCAATGTTTGCAGAATTTTTTCTATTATTTTGTGATGTTTGCGAAAAATCCTAATCACTATATTTCATATACCTGTTTATTAGGACTCGAATGGTACCTTCACTCAAAAATTATTACAAATGCATATAATTGCAGTATAGTATGCAAATCATGTCAGTAAATGGTAAGTAACTGTCAGTAAGCAAGTTCCAGAGGATGAAAGCCCACTTGTCTTAACCGAGTTGGTACACGGTAATAGCCAAATTAGAAAGCAGGGTGCAAAAGGAATAAACAAGAGCGAGTCCAGAATCCAAAGCCAGGTCAATACATGGTATAGCAGGTCAGCAAACAGGATATCTCTCAGCAATGTCTATAATGCTAATAATAGCACACAACTGGATCTCAACTGGATCTCCTGAACCTTCCACCAAGCAGCAACTACTGTACCACTCAAGCACAGGCAGTCCAAACAGTCCTCTCTCCAACAGAGGGGGGATCCCTAGGGGGTAGGGTTCCCCTCTATTTTCTGTTCGGTAGGGGAATGGACAACTACTTTAGGTACTTATTTAGACAATTATGGACAGTGTAGATATGTAGAACCTCTGTGATACTCCAAGTAGTTATAGCCTCACGATAATAATTAAAAACAAGAAAAACTCGCTCTTTTTATTACAAATAAATCCACTGAGAACCATTATAGCTTTTCTGGTATATAAATTAATTCAAAACATAATTTTTACCAGCAAGATGTCATAGACATCATAAGGTCTCTGTTATAGTGTGGGTTACTTCCTGGAGAGAACTGACTGGCAGGGGTATCAATCAGAGACACACTATGACCTGCCAAAGATAAAATTGATGGATTGGAAGACAGAGTTGTGAGGGATGAAGCCGAGGTTCATGGGTTAGAGAATGTAGAATCGCAAGGGATGATGATGATAGGTTGGAGAATGTAGAACCATGATGGACAAAGTTGATGTCAATGGGTTGGAGAAGGCAGAATCACGAGGGATGAAACCGAGGTTCCTTGGTTAAAGGATGTGGAATCGCAAGGGATGAAGATGATGGGTTGGAGAATGTAGAACCATGATAGATAAAGTTGATGTCAATGGTTTGGAAAAGGCAGAATCACGAGGGATGAAGTCGAGGTTCATGGGTTAGAAAGTGTAGGCTCACAAGGGATGAAGACGATGGGTTGAAGATCGTGATGGACAAAGCTGAGGTCAGGCAAGCAAAAAAGGACTCTTGAAGCACCAGCGGCGATAAAAAATTCCAATTTTTTTAATGCAAAGATTGATGCGAGTGAGGGGCCTTAAAGTGGCTGCAAAAAAGTGCAGTCTGTTAGTCCCAATTGACTTGACCTTTTGCAAAGTGCTAATTGCAGTAGGTGAAAAACCATGCATGGTTTTCACTGTTGATGGTGCGCTGCCACCTTTTGACTGTAACTGGTATTGCAGAGGATCTTCATATGTTGCAGTTGTCAGTATTGGTGGTGCACTGCCATCTGTCACCTGTGGTTGGTATTGCAGCGTATCCTCACACTACCATATGATATGAGTAACACAGTACATAAGATAGGTATTACAGATCAGTATGTTTCGTTCCAAGTGTAATGAAACATTAATAGGATCTCATGTATACTAGTATCTAGTAATTCTGATAACAAAACAAACAAATAATTGCTGATTTCATTAATTTAACATTCATTTGCATTTTATTTGTGATGTTATTTACCTCTATCTTTGTACCGAGTATATGGTTTATATTGTACTTGCTTATCAGAGTGAACATAATACTATTCTGTTTAAGGAAAGCTGCATATTTTGTCCACAGACATTTTGCCAATAATTAAACAATGTAGCCCTTACACCAAACCAGTCATTCCTACTGTACCAACCACCAGTTTTAAAGTCACAATAGTAGATATACAAGTTTAGCGAAAGATCTTTTGCCAAATTGTTTTAAATCATTTTTTGTACATATAGCTGATAACCTTTTATAATACACCTGTGATCCTTTAAACTCCTGTAAATATTATCTGTATAAACTCCTGGGGGTAAATGTATCAAGCTGAGAGATTTCTGGCGGGTTTGAAAAACCAATCAGATTCTAGCTATCATTTATTTAGTACATTCTACAAAGTGATAGCTAGAATCTGATTGGTTGCTATAGGCAACATCTCCACTTTTAAAACCCGCTGGAAAAATCTCAGCTTGATACACTTACCCCCTGATGTTATCAACCACTGTAAATTGTTACAGATATTATAATTAGAGATGGGCGGGCTCGGTTCCCCGAGAACCGAACCCACCCGAACTTTGGCTATTCGGTACTCTCCCGCCCGCTCGGAATCCAAATCGAGGCCGAACGTCATCGTGACGTCGTCGGATCTCGAGGCTCGGTTCTCGCGATACTTGAAGATTATAATTACACGCCTCCACAGCAATCCATCGCCATTTGACAGAGGGAGAGAGCAGGGTGTAGTCACAGGCTGATTAGAGCAGGGACAGACAATACAATATTCTGATTCCAATTGTACTAACAACAATCGATAGAGAAGAGAGGAGGATAGAGGAGTCGGGTTTTTTTTTTTCAATATTTAGCACTCCTCAGTGCTTTTTGGGTGTCCCCCATTATTTTGCCTAAATATTTCTGGCTGTCAAAATTACTATCTGTCAGCAGATTTACCAAATAATTTTTAGCACTGCCCAGTGCTTTTGGGGTGTCCCCCATAATTGTGCATAAATATTTCTGGCTGTCAAAAGTCATATTTGTCAGCAGTATCTACCAAATAATTTTTAGCACTCCCAAGTGCTTTTGGGGTGTCCCCCATAATTGTGCATAAATATTTCTGGCTGTCCAAAGTATTATCTGTCAACAGATTTACCAAATAATTTTTAGCACTCCCCAGTGCTTTTGGGGTGTCCCCCATAATTGTGCATAAATATTTCTGGCTGTCAAAAGTCATATTTGTCAGAAGTATCTACCAAATAATTTTTAGCACTCCCAAGTGCTTTTGGGGTGTCCCCCATAATTGTGCATAAATATTTTCTGGCTGTCAAAAGTCATATTTGTCAGCAGTATCTAAAACAATTTGTAGCACTACAAGTGCTTTGGGCTGAGAATGGATTCAAAGCAGTCCACATATGAGCAGAATGAGCAACCAGGTTCTGTCACCAGTCCTGATGGTAGTGTTCCCAGTACGTCATCTGGGCAAGGCGATTTCAAACTACACAGTCTTTTAAAATCAGTCAAAAAAACACACCCCAATTTTTTTTTTACTGTGTTGAAGCGAAAAAGAAGTGTAACTGAGGAAAAGTTAAGTGCCGATAAAAAAAAAATTGCCAACATGCCATTCTACACACGCAGTGGCAAAGAGAGAATGAGGCCTTCACCTTTCTCTATTAGTGGCAGATCCCAAAAAGTTACCCAGCCTACAATTGGTGCACAACTACTGTTACGCGTCAAAGCCGAGCTGCAAGATAACAGTGAGGCATTACAGGAGAATATTTGCTCTGATTCACAAATGACAACAATCCCTGTGGAGAGTCCATCCAACAGTGGGATGTCTAATCGTGAGCATTCTGCTGATGTGTGCCTTAATAGCCCGAGTGTAGCCGGTGATACCCAAATTGAGGATGCCACTTTGGAATTAGAAGAGGATGAGGGGGAGATTTGTGTAGGCGACGAGGGCGCTAATGAGGATGTTGATGAGGATGAGGTTGTTTGTGTAAGTCCTGCAACAGTGGCAGCAGTTCTGGCACATGACAAGAAAAAGGCCATTGTCATGCCTGGGCATAAAACAAAAAAATCCACTTCTTATGTGTGGAATTATTTCTACCCAAATCCAGACAACAGTTGTATAGCCATTTGTAGTGTATGTCAAGCCACAGTCAGTCGAGGGAGGGACCTTAACCATCTTGGAACCTCGTCTATGTTACGCCATTTAACGAGAGTTCATGGCAAAGTGTTGGGAAAAGCTGAAAGTTCTTCCAAAAAAATTACAAGCACTCCATCATCAGCTAAGACCCTCCGGTCACCGACATCACGACGGCTACAAAATACACCCACCACACCATCCTCATCAATATCCTCAGTAGTGCTCGGAGTTAGCCCGGCATCACACTTATTAAGGCTGGATGACTCCTGCACTATTATTGATTCCTCTGAAGAAAGCGTTAGTCCCACTGCTGCTGCTGTTGCTGCTGCTGGGGGTGTATCGTCAGCCCAGAGGCAGGTCAAGAAAATGAGCAGTCCTACATTTCAGCAATTAACTGTAAAACAATCATTTGCTAGGGGAAGCAAATATGACAGCAGTCACCCAGTCGCCAAGCGAATCACAGACGCCATGGCTGCAATGTTAGTGTTAGATCGGCGTCCAATCTCCACAATAATAGCAGCTGGTTTTTCACAGTTAATTGAGGTTTTGTGTCCGCGTTACAGAATTCCATCTCGACACCATTTCTCCCGTAAAGCAATTCCACAACTATACCAAAAAGTGTGTAAAAATGTAGAGATTGCGCTGAAAAATGCAATTCTGCCCACTGTCCACTTATCCACAGATATGTGGACAAGTGGAAGTGGCCAAACCAAAGACTATATGACTATGACAGCCCACTGGGTTGGTCATTCACCTTCACCAGCAGGAACAGCAGCAGCATTTACACCACTACGTAACATTTGTCATAGGCAGGCCACTCTTTGTATCACCGGCTTCACTAACAGGCATACAGCTGACAATTTGTTACGCAAACTGAGAGATGTGATTGATACATGGCTTATACCACTTGGACTCTCCTCAGCATTACAGCTGGGTGATTTCCAACACATTCCCTGTTTTGCTCACACCATCAACTTGGTGGTGCTGAGCTTACTACGAAATTACCGCGAGGTGCAGGAGATGCTTTCGGTGGCCCATAGAATTTCAGGCCATTTCAGGCATTCAGCCACAGCATGTAGGAGATTAAAGCAGCTCCAAGAGCAGTTTAACTTGCCTTGCCACCAACTTAAGCAAGAGGTGGTAACTAGGTGGAATTCCACCCTGTACATGCTTCAGAGGATGGAGGAACAGCGCAAAGCCATCCAAGCATATTGCACAAGCCATGACATTGGGAAAGGAGGGGGGATGTATTTCACTCTTGCACAGTGGGGAATCCTTTCAGTGCTGTGCAAGGTGCTGAAACCATTTGAAGTTGTGACGTGTGAGGTGAGTGCAGACTCTGCTAGTTTGAGCCAAGTCATTCCTTTAATTAGACTATTGGAAAAGCAGCTTGAGAAACTGAAGGAGGAGCTGAAAGCAAGCAATTCAGCAAAGTATGTAGGCCTTGTCGATCAAGTACTTCATTCACTTCACAATGATCCTCGAGTTATTAAGATCTTGAACTCGGATCAGTACGTTTTGGCCACTGTGCTTGATCCAAGGTTTAAGACCTACATTGAGTCTTTACTTGTAAATGAGCGAGATGTGAACTTTTGCAAGGAGCTATTGCTCAGCAAGTTGGCCGCTGAACTGGGCCTCGGCTTGACAACGTGTCCTCCTTCACTTTCTCAAGCTGCTGCTGCTCGTAAAAAATGTAATTTCCCAAAAAGAAGCAGGGAAGATGCAGGGGGCACACCAGAACAATTTAACATCTGGGCTGGTTTGAAGGATTCTTCAAAAAAATGTGTCACCTTGTTTCCGCAGCTACCTGCCAAATAGCGGCAGACTGGCGCTCGCAATCCCCTTCTTCCATGCAGTCTATAATCAACAGAATTTGGCAGACTGAACGGATGGAATACATGACCAGTTTTATCCGGAATTCCTCTAGAGCCTTCTCCAGGGTCTGAGACCCATGGTTATCCTTCTTCCAGGCTTTCCCACCCTTTACGTAACTCAGCTTTAAAACCTCATTTCCCTTTTGGATATCTTTCCATCTAACAATGGACCTAGTCACTTCTTCCCTTCTCTCCTCTTCTCTCTCATTTCTCTCTCCTTTCCTCCTCTACGTACTCTCTTTCTTTCTTCCTTTTTCTATAAAAACCTTAGGTCATCTGTTACTACTAAAATTGTTTGATTGATTGACATAGTTCCTTCACATGTTCTATGCTGGTTGTTGGTATTGTTACTTCCTGACTACTTTTGTTATCAGTATGCACTTTGTCATTCGTTTTCTGTTGTTATCTTGACCTTGCAAAATAAAACTTTAAAAAAAAATAAAAAAAATGTGTCACTTTGCCCATAACTCCATCCAATACGAGTATAAACATGTAAAGGATGATGGAGGATTATTTTCAAGAGGTAATAGATATGGATATGTCAGACAGTCCCTTTCCTTACTGGGAGGAAAAGCAGGCCATTTGGAAACCCATGTACAAACTTGCTTTGCAATACCTAAGCTGCCCACCCTCCAGTGTGTACTCTGAACGAGTGTTCAGCACAGCAGGGAACTTAGTCAGTGAGCGCCGTCGAAGGTTACTTCCAAAAAATGTGGAGAAAATGATGTTTATAAAAATGAACTACATCTTCCACGAGGAAGGCCTTCACCATCCAAGACATCCAAGCACTGACTGTTCTCTAATGGCGGATTCAAGCGGCGATGAATTGATAGTCTGTGATGATGACGTACACACTGATGAGGGTGAGGATGAAGCTGAAGATGATGATGATAACATTTTTTAAAAACTTTCTATTTAAGTCTAGGGTGCAATCTACCTCCAAAGAGGAAAGGGACTTGGGGCATTTCCATATCACATACCGTCTTGAAAGGCTGCTGTTTGGGCAATTTATGCTTAAGGGTAGGGTGTCATACACACAGTGACCCCAAAATGGCTTTGTCCATTTCTATTAATATTGTACAGTCTATAACGGCTGAATTTTTTGGTATTTTCGACAAGTGGAGGGGGGCCTAGAGAGACAGAAACCAAACTGTCTTTGTCCATTTCTTTACATATTTAACTATAAGTGTAGGGTGTAATATACACCCAAAGACGATGGCTGCATTGCCAATATGCATAGATGGAGAGGAAGACAATCTGGTTTGTGTGTAGAATTAATGACGGCCTACCGACCAGGAATTAAACTGTTTTTTTGATAATTTATTAGCTTTACAATTACATTACTTATCCAAGAAACAGGTGGAGCACTAAATTTGGTTATTTTAGGCCTAAAAACATTGATTTTCCAACAAAATAGCAAAACAAAACCAAACAAAACCAAAACCAAAACACGCAATGGCGGTTTTGCAAAACCAAAACACGACGGTAATCCAGATCCAAAACCGAATACAAAACCAAAACACGGGGGTCAGTGACCATCTCTAATTATAATTGACCTTGGAGATCCATGACCTGTATAATGTTTATATGGTCAGTGAACTCCTTTGTGACTTAACTCACAGTAGGGGATACATTATCCCATATACAATTCACTGTCACTATGCCATAGATGGAACTTTGTAGAATTCCCAGACACTACTTCCAGGTAAGTCCGCACCAGGATATGATCGTGATCTCCAAACATTCCGCAGGAAGTATGGAAAGATACCTCCACCAACGGCGGGAACGAGATTTTGTTTATCGAGCAGGATTATAGATATGAGCTAAAAAGCGTCAATCACTACGCTCCATTAATAATCTCCAATATATGCATTATATTTCTCATGTGTCCTATATGTACACTGCATGTATCTTATATATCCATTGTTTTTAATAGGCATCTACTTCATCATCATCACCACCATTTATTTATATAGCGCCACTAATTCCGCAGCGCTGTACAGAGAACTCATTCACATCTGTCCCTGCCCCATTGGAGCTTACAGTCTAAATTCCCTAACATACACACACACACACACACACACACACACACACACACACACAGACAGACTAGGGTCAATTTGTTAGCAACCAATTAACCTACTAGTATGTTTTTGGAGTGTAGGAGGAAACCAGAGCACCCAGAGGAAACCCACGCAAACACGGGGAGAACATACAAGCTCCACGCAGATAAGGCCAGGGTTGGGAATTGAACTCATGACCTCAGTGTTGAGAGGCAGAAGTGCTAACCACTGAGCCACCGTACTGCCCACACTTTCAGTTGTTTGTTTTGAAAGTAAATTTGGTAATCAAGGTTAGTTATTTATTAAAATGTCAATTTTGCAGTGATAAGTGTAATTGTTTTATCTCCACTTGTCTCAGTGTTCTACTATT
Organism: Mixophyes fleayi; assembly: GCF_038048845.1. NCBI lineage: Eukaryota > Metazoa > Chordata > Amphibia > Anura > Limnodynastidae > Mixophyes > Mixophyes fleayi. The sequence goes on along the minus strand of NC_134403.1, from coordinate 367,754,273 downwards.
ATATTATTGTCATGGCAGCTAAGCGACACTCAATGACCACGACAAAAGCTATCCAGAGTTACTAATCGCTATGGAGGCTCCGTTCTGCTGTCCTCAGTATTGTGAGCTTTATTTAAAAAGAAAAGTAAAATAAATGTAGTTTAATCAGCGAGTTTTCCTTTTCTTTGTTTAGAATGGATACCAGTTAATGGTACCAGGAAGGAATGAAACATCTTATTATGGGCACTTTACTAACATTGTGTCCTCTTGTGTACATTTGTTCACAAACTCTGCTTCCCCGATCAGTGACTGGCGTTGGCATCTGTTCCACGCACAATACAAAATGTACTAATGGACCTCAGTGTGGTTTCCTTCCATACACTCATCCTGCTGTGTAATTTCAATGTCGGCAATCAATGTTTTTCGACTGAAATGAGAGTTGTGAAGTCCGTCCAAATTTCCAGATATTTATAGCAGGTAATTGTGGCTAAACTAGTACATTACACGGTGTTAATTGATAGTTGTGTCTTGAGTCTTTTGAGTCTCAGTTTTGTTTTAAAAAAACATTCCCTTCGAGGGTTGGAAACAGCTGGTTTGAACTATTATATCTCAAGTTATAGATATGTATATTGTTTATAAAATATCAGTATAATTTATACACATTTATAGATTTACAAAGCTCAAAGTGCCCAAGTCTGAAGGCAAGGTCTGGTCTGGCGGTGCCAGTTTGCACTGGCCGATAGAAATTTGCTGCAATCGATAGGGGGACTTGCACCTACGTTTATGTAACACTGCAAAAATTAGATTACATTTTGCAGAGTGCAATTAATAAAATTAATTGGTGGAGAATGTACGTATTTTGGGGGTGCTAATTGGTATACGAAGAGCACAAAGCCATTTCCTCTCCACTAAATGTTAATTTTTGCTAGAGATGATCACTGACCCCCGTGTTTTGGTTTTGGATCTGGATTACCTTCGTGCTTTGGTTTTGGTTTTGCCAAAACCGCCATTGCTTGTTTTGGTTTTGGTTTTAGTGTTGTTTGGTTTTGTTTTGCTATTTATTACAAAATTCAATTTTTTGGGCTAAAATCACATCATTTAGGTGTTATTTCGTAGCTACATTATTATTAACCTCACTAACACTAATTTCCAGTCATTTCCATTCAATTTTGACCACCTCATATGTCACAATATTATTTTCATACACTTTCAAACAAAGATTGCAGCAGTTCTTGCCAGTGATAAGAAAAAGGCCATTGTCATGCCTGGGCATAAGACCAAAAATCTACCTGTCAAGTGTGGAATTATTTTTACACAAATCCTGACAACAGCTGTGTAGCCATTTGTAGCGTTTTTAAAACCACACTCAGTAGAGGTAGAGGGACCTTAACCATCTGGGATCCTCATCCATGTTACGTCATTTGAAGCGAGTTCATGGAAAGCTGTTGGGAAAATCAGAAACTTATGTTAAAAAAATATGACAACAAGCAGTCCAGTATCATCTGCCTCCCTTCTCTCAGCTACATCCCAGCACCTGTAATCTACAGCTTCATCATCAATATCCTCACAAGTGATGGGAGTTAGTCCTGCATCCAAGTTCCGAATTCTAGAGGACTCCACCACTAACCATGATTCCTCTAAAGAATTATTGAGCGTTAGTCCCACTGCTGCTGCTGTTGGGAGTGGATCTTCAACCCAGATGAAGACTACTAGTAGTTTACAACAATCGACTGTTAAACAATCCTTTGGTAGAGGAAAAAAGAAGAAACAAAGCAGATCACAGACGCCATGGGGACTATGCTAGTATTAGATCTGCGTCCAATGTCCACTATTAATGCAGCTGGTTTTAGACAGTTACTTGAGGTCTTCTGTCCCTATTACCAAATTCCATCACAACACCATTTTACTAGAAAAGCTATTCCTCACCTCTACCAGAAGGTTCGCAAAAATGTAATTATTGGGCCACAAAATGCCATTCTACCCACTGTACACTTAACCACAGATATGTGGACAAGCGGAACTGGGCAAACTAAAGATTATATAACTGTGACAGGCCACTGGGTTGGTGATTCGCATTCACCAGTAGAGACAGCAGTAGCATGTACCCAAGAACTTCACATTTTTCAGAGGCAGCTACTCTGTGTATCACCGGCTTCACTAAGAGGCAGAAAACTGATACACAAACTAAGGGATTTCATTGCAACATGGCTAATCCTGCTTGGACTCTCCTGAGGATATGTGATTTCTAATAACAACACCAATATTGTTAGAGCATTGCAGCGGGGGGGGAATTCCATCACATTTCTTGTTTTGCTCACGCAATCAACTTAGAGAACTTTTAAAAAATGACAATGACATGCAGGAGATGCTGTTTGTGTCCAGAAAAATTTATGATCATTTCCAGGATTCTGCAACAGCATGTAGGAGAATGCAGCAGCTGCAAGAAGACTACAATTTGAGGGGAATGTACTTTAGTCCAGCTAAGTAGTCACCTGTGAAGAGAGTGCAGACACGGTTAGCTTGAGTCAAGTGATTGCCTTAATTATAATTTTTTTGAGAAGCAGCTTTAGAAATTGAAAGATAAAATAAAACTAAGCAAATCCACTAACTATATTGTAATTGTAGATCTAGGACTTAATTCGCTTCACCAGGATCCAAGAGCTATCAACATCTTGTAATGACGTCTCCTCCTTCAGTTTCTCTGGCAACTGCTTCTCGGAAAAAACATACCTTTCCCAAGACACCCAGTGGTAATGCAGATGAGTCAGCACCACATTTTGACATTTGCTCTGCTCTAAAAGAATTGCCCAAAAATCGTGACAGCTCTGCCAAAAAATGAACTACTAATTCCATGAGGAAGGCCATTATCGGCAATTACATCAAAGTACACAGACTTCTATGATGGTGGATTCCAGCGGGGATGATTTAGTATTGTTTGAGGAAGATTAGCACTGAACCCTGCCACCTGTCCAGTTTCTGAGTGAGCTATGGTACAATAAAATGTAACTGCAGATTTAGCCCAAGCCAGGCAGGCCTATAATTTCTTTTTCAGCAATTACAATTAGCAATGGAGAAATGGAGCTCCTCTCTTTGGGTGTTACCTATATATCGCAGTAGAATTTGCCTGCAAATTCTACAGACAAGCTTGCTTGTCTTCCTCTTCATTTTTGATTCTTAACAATGGAGCACTCGTCTTTGGGTGTATATTACACCCAAACCTTATTAGTACAAATTAGGAAAAATACAGTTTAATTCCTGCAAGGCCCTCCTTAATTCTACAGCTACACACACCAATCCAGGGTAGCAGTCAACATTCTAAAAAGAGCTATTGACATTCATAGCAAAAAAAAAGGCAGTTGGGTGTCTGTCTGTATTTTACACCCTACATTTATAGTTAAATAGAGAAAGAAGCAGCCTGCAAAGACTGTACAATAAAATAGAAATGCCCAAAGCAGATTGTCTGTTTGGGTCTAGATTACACCCTACACTTATAGTGAAATTGACAAAAGAGCAGCCTGCAAAGACTGTGCATTAAATAGAAATGCCCCAGTATGGAAAGGGACTGTCTGACATTTCCATATCAATTAACTCTTGAAAATAATCCTCCACCATCCTTTGCATGTTAATAGTTGGATTGGTTGGAGTTATGGGCAAGGTCACACATTTTTTGGTAAAATCTTTCAAACCAGCCCAGATGTCAAACTGTTGTGGTCTGCCACCTGCGTCATCCCTGCTTCTCTTTGAAAAGTGCAATTTGGTGCCAGAATCTCACGTGCCAGAACTGCTGCCACTGGTGCCACCCTGCTGCCACTGGCACAGGACTTACACAAACAACCTCATTCTCATCAGCGCCCTCGTCGGCTACACAAATCTCCCCCTCATCCTCTTCTAATTCCAAAGTGTCCTCCTCACTTGGTGTATCACCGGCTACACTCGGGCTGTTCAGGCACACATCAGCAGAAATACCGAAAGGGCCCCTCTTTATGGGTACACTATCAGAATGGTCACGATTACACATACCACCGTAGATGGACTCTCCTCAGAGATTGGTGTCATTTCTGATTCTGAGCATACATTATCCTCTAATGCCTTATTGTTTTCTTGCAGCTCGGCATTCACATGTAACAGTAGTTGTGCACCACTTTTGGACTCCAAATTACTTGGTCTTGCTTGGTCACGAGTGACCTTACAAGAAGAAGGCTCAGTAACATTTTTAGATCTCGCACTAATAGAGAAAGGCGAAGGCCTCATTCTTTCTTTGCCACTGCGTGTGTAGAATGGCATGTTGGCAATTTTTTTTCTCGGCAGTTAACTTTTCATCAGTTACAGCTCATTTTCTCTTCAACACGGTAAAAGGTTTTTTTGGTTGTGTTTTTTTCCCTGACTTAAAATGACTATGTACTTTTATATAGGCTTTACCAGATGACGTACAGGGAAGACTACCATCAGGACTGGTGCCAGCACCTGCTTGCTGATCCTGCTCATATGTGAATCCATTTTAATGAGATTCAAAACACTTGTAGTGCAAATTCAGAAGGATATAGTGCTGGTATATAATCATTTCAAAACCAGAAAATAAATTTTTTGGAACAGGGGAATATGTCACACCCCAAGCACTTGTAGTGCAAATTCAGAAATATATAGTGCTGGTGTATATAATAATTTCAGCACCAGAAAATGGCTTTTTACTTCAGGGGAATATGTGACATCCAACACTTGTAGTGCAAATTCAGAAAGAAATTGTGCTGGTATTACAATTTCTGCAGGCAGAAAATAGTTTCTTTAGGAGGGAATATGACACCCCAAACAGTTTGTAATGCTTGGAAAAATGCCTCCTCTAAACTCCTCTCTTCCTGCTCTAATAACTGCTCTATTAACTGCTGTAATAACTGCTCTCTTCCTGGTGTAATAACTGCTGTAATAACTGCTCTCTTCCTGCTGTAATAACTGCTGTAATAACTGTTCTCTCCCTGCTCTAATCCTGCAACCTAACCCTTCTCTCTCCCTCTGTCAAATGGCGCTGGATCGCTGTGGAGGCGGGAATTCATGCATTTGAAACATCGCGAGAACCGAGCTCCAATGATGTCACAATGACGTTTTGCCTCGTTTTGAATTCCGAATGGGCGGGAAAGTACCGAGCATCATTCATACAGATGACCCTTTCTTTGTGCATCATTCTCTGGAAGGGGCACCCAATGTTTAAATGCTGAACAGTATTATTTGATTGCTTAGTAAATTTAGGCCTTTATTTATAGACAGAGATTAATATGCCTGCTGCATTGTTGATGTTACTGTGAATATCTATTGTACCTGCTGTGCTTTGTTTATAATTGCATGTGATTTAGTTCTGTGAATTGTATATTTGAATGCCATTTGAGTGCTGTTCGGTTGTTCCTTTGTTTGTGTACTGCTTGTGTCTTGCCTCTCTACCGTGGTGTGGGTCCTATTGAGTCTGGTCAAAAACTGCACATAGTGTATGTCTCTTACTTCTACACATCACCCTTAAACTTAACTTTTTAAATGATAACAGTAATTAAAGACAAAGGGCTAGATTTACTAAACTGCGGGTTTGAAAAAGTGGAGATGTTGCCTATAGCAACCAATCAGATTCTAGTTATCATTTATTTAGTACATTCTACAAGATGACAGCTAAAATCTGATTGGTTGCCATAGGCAACATCTCCACTTTTTCAAACCCGCAGTTTAGTAAATATACCCCAAAGACACTTTCTTGACATGCCAAAATAATATGTAATAGTGGAAGGGCGCAATGAAATATAACAAATTGACAGACAATATAAATGTTTATAGCTCTTTTGGGTAAAAAGTAGAAGGAGAATAAAATCGGAACTCCGTGAGGAAAGAAGAAATATAAATTGAATCTTACCCTAGAAATCCCTAAAAGTTGTGTAGATCCTCAGGATGTAGCGATAATGCAGTCCGGGTATAAAGATGAGTGCAGCATGAGTCCGTTAAAAGAAATTCTCCGTGCTGCCTGTTTCTTCGTGTAACCGCGTGTAATACGCTGAAGTGGTGGTCTGACTCGCAAAAGGTGATTGCAGAGATGAATGCATCATAAAAAGGATAATCCGTGCTGCCAAATCCCTCATGTAGCCGCGTATGAAACGCGGAAGTGAAGGTCTGAACCGCCAAAATAATAGGTCACAGTTTATTTAATCAATTTGGAAAATTGGTGGTGGAGAAAGCACACTGCGGGAGTAACGACTGATGAGTGAACCATACTGTGGATGGCCAACTGGCCCTGAAATCCACTTAACCGAGGATTCAGTCCCTTACTGTATGGCCGGCGCTAAAGCTGGCGTCAGAGTGACTTAATCCCTTCTAGACTTACAAACACCGTCCCTCTCAAAACAGATCAATGGGTCCTCCTCACAAAAAGACTAAAAGCCACCTTTATCTCGAAGGGGGCACTGATCTTCTGCCAATCGGCGATAACGCTGTATGTATCAGATGCTGATCATCATCATCTATTTATTTATATAGCGCTACTAATTTCGCAGTGCTGTACAGAGAACTCATTGACATCAGTCCCTTTTTGTTGATAGCAGCCAATTAACCTACCAGTATGTTTTTATGGAGTGTGGGAGGAAACCCACGCAAACACAGGGAGAACATACAAACTCCACACAGGCCATGGTCGGGAATCGAACTCATGACCCCAGTGCTGTGAGGCAGAAGTGCTAACTCCTAGGTCACGGTGCTTTCCTACCACAGCTGTTGTCCTTTACCAGGTGAACAGTCCACCACCAGACCACCTAACAATACCACATAACTTCTAATAAATTCGCTGTATGAAGATCCAAAGCCCTTTACCTGTGAAGTGTACCCCATCTTTACGGTAAAGGAGCGTTTGGTCTATCGTCGGCAAAGGATGATTGATTACGAAACCACCCACGGCTGTCATTACATGTCCTAGCGAGCAGTTAATCTTTTTGACTAGCTTCTGCGTGGTCCTAAAGGGAATTTTCATTCTCCAAGAGAGGTGGGACACTGTTGCGGACCAGACTAGGGTGACCGTCGGCCATTGGGATCTAATGGTCTGCATATTGTTATGAATTCTGATTGTAAGTTCAAGCGAATTGTAACAACTTCCGTGGGTCTCAATCTTGCAATTTCACTTTTGAGTTAAAAAAGAAAGGAGCCCCAGGCACAAATAGACAGATGGTCGAGAGAAAATAGGGGGCAAAAGGAATCTGCTGCTGTAAACAAGAGTCTGCAAACTCTTAAAAAACAAAAATGTATAAATAGAAAACAGCGCTGGAACCAATGGCCAAATATGAGCTCAAGAAATTATATAAAACAAACAATGTATTAAAACAATTATAAAACCATACATGAAAAAACAAATAAAAATGCCTCTGAAGAAATCGTGTTTTACGATGAAACGCGTCAGTCAAAGGACTCTTTTCTATTAAGACTTTTATATTCAGTCATACGTTTGATGGTACAGTTTATGTCTCCTCTATTAATCATCTTGATATCGGCTTATACCTCCGAATACTTGCAGTTTAAGACAGGGGGAAGAATCTGCTTTCAGCGTGCACACTGATTATCATGTGACATCCGGACAGAAGAAAATTGATTTGGTTCCAGTGCGTTTTGGAGACCAGAGGGAGCATAAGCAGTGGGTCTGTCATTTGACCCTCAGGTACTTACACCATTGGCTCGAGCAATTTATTTCCTACGGATATATCTGTACCAAGTAGGTTTACTGACTGACACATCGGATCTTTATCTGTGTTCCGTTTGGAAGAAAGCTTTCTATTAGACAAATGTGGAACGTATAAATCAATTTATTTATAGAGTGGTTATTTAACACAGAAGGGCCACAGTTTACAGGTACATTATATATTCATCTAGAGTGGACAGGCTCAACGGAATATTACCAAATATTTATATGATCCCAGAAATTCCAGTGGAATTTATGATTCAATTACATTTGGATTCTTGGTCCATTCCATGATTTATGATTTGTGTATTGAATTATTATTGTGATCCACTCATTGGGTCTATATAGTACCACCTTAATCATATTCATATTTGAATCATGCGACTTTTATTTGTTTTTTCATGTATGGTTTTATAATTGTTTTAATCAATTGTTTGTTTTATATCATTTCTTGAACTCATATTTGACCATTGGTTCCAGCGCTGTTTTCTGTTTATACAATTTTACTTTTGAGCATGGGCAGGACGTCGGACCAACAAAGGCTTGTCTACCAACCCAATGAATATCTACCGGGGCCTGGAAGGAATCCTGATTAGAGGCAACTGTTGGTCAGGGGAGGTTGGGAGGAAGTAAAATGGCAGCTGGACAAACAGGGGGGGGGGGGAGTCCAAAAGGTGGGCAGGATGAGAAGTAATTCTTTTAGGATGGGACATGGTGGATGCGAGAACAAGGGGAATGCAATTAGGGAATGAAACGGGCAAAGAGGGGCGAAAAAGGGGGAGAAAGGAAAAAGAGAGAATGTGAAATAAAGTAGGGTGGGGAGAAGGTATAAAAGTGAGTGAGACTAAACGAGTGAGCAAGACAACATAAGCAGTGGGGGGGGGGGCAAAAGGCTGTGAAAATAGAGAAAAACAGCAGTATAATTGAATGCATAAAATTCTTATCTGCTGCAGGTGTCTCCTTTCTGGAGAGACAGAGTATATATCTATGATAAAGGCACTTCCCCTTGTCAGCCATCGGCTGACCTGGGTGAGGAATGTGAACCCATTCAGGTTCTGTTGGATAGCCGAGAAACACACTTGTGATTTTAAGTGCATTCGTTTTCAGAACTCTCTTGTCAAAAGTAAAGGAATCAGACTGTATCAGAGTCCGTAGGTCCTACCCAAGGGTACCAACCACCTTATCCTAAACACTAGTGCCCATACCATCACCCCTGGGCCATCACACATGTACCAGTGGTGAGTGGGTCATACCTGCCAACCTGGCCTTTCCGTAGAGACTGGTTATGCTCACAGGTACTCGGATGTCCCCAGGTCTTACACTAGTGTAGTACAAGTGTATGGTCGCACAACAGCACACAGGAGTGGGAGGTAATACACAGAGTAGGGATAGGCCAGAGGTCTGCGGTTTGGAACTGAGTTGATAATGTCTGACTGGCCTAAACTGAGAACAGGCAGGGGAAAGTCAGATACAAGCAGGGTCAGGGCCACAAGCGATGATTCAAGTCTAGGTAACAGGCAGAAGGTCAGGGAAACAAGCGATGATTCAGGTCCAAATAACAGGCAGAGGGTCAGGGCAACAAGCAGGTATCAAGATCCAGGAGACAGGCAGAGGTCATACACAGAAGTCAATGCAAAAGGCTTTCAGCAATACAGCACAGGAGCAGGTCAGCTAACTGGAAACAGGATGCTATAAGCGGCAGGGAGGCCAAGCCCTCCCTGCCTTAAATACAGAGACTGACCAATGGGGCATGGAAAAATCCAGCTTAGGGCAATCAGCCTCAGGGGCTGACTAATTAATAATTAAACCCTTAACTAGTTGCGCACGCACCCGGCTGCCCTCAATGCCGGGACGCGGCGCTACAGACCAGAGCGTTCCAATCGTTGCCAGGAAGTGACATTCCATCGTCATGGAGACGGCCGGGACGCGTCCTGTGGGCACGGAGAGTCGTGGCGGCTAGAGGCACTGCCGCGGCTCGTGACAGCCAGGACAACGCCATCACTTAGCAGTGACTCCTTTTAGGCAGGATTCCGTGTTAGGAACACTGGCATTTAACCCTGTAATAACTTATGTGTTTTGTGTTTGACATTAAAAGGCCCTTTCTTTACCCACTAATTGCGAATGTGTACCCACTCAGGAAATACTGGGGAAGCCAAGCTGATGCATAAGGCTGCTTTCGGCCAAAACCAGTCAGATGGGAAGCAAAAGAGCACTGTTATATTCACAATAGCAAGGTAACATCTTACAACAAATTTTCAAAATTACATAAGGAAAACAGTAGGAGAGGATGCCCTGCTAGTAAGAGTTTACTTTCTAGAGGTTGAACGCTCGGAAGCGGATGGTCCCTTGCCACTGCCCTGACAGGAGCCACATGGGGTGCCGCAGTGCTAGTTATGCCGCTGACTGTGTTGTTTATCCATCATTTCTGATGATTGCAGACTAGTATAATGCTAAAACCTGTAATTTTAATAATACAAGATTTATGTGGAGAAAAACGCACTGTCTGAAATGAATCTCGGCATTCAAAGCATTGCTGCTATTCTAGTGCAGCAAGCTGAGAGATACAGTGAATGGAAATGGGGAGATTGTGGAGTACAGCTCATTACAGCAAGGAATAAAACATGAACTACAGACAACAAACAGTATTTGCAATCATAATAAAGACATCTCTGCCATACGCTGTGTATTTATCTGTATTATTTAGTACTGTTGCATCAAGTGTAGTGGAATATACAGCATTTGTCTGCAAGTCAAAGATGAATCATCAGAGAACCAGCATTAAATCTCGTAGGTCAGTGATGACCAAACTTCATGGGCCACATGGGCGTCCCTCTAACCTTCAGAAGGGCCACATATTGGGCCTGATTCATTAAGGCGAGAATTTGAGTATGTTTTTTTTGGACAAAACCATGTTACAATGCAAGGGGTGCAAATTAGTTTATTATTTTGTACATTATTTAAATACTGGCTGTTTTTTTCATGTAGCACACAAATACTGCCCCATATCTCTACTCCCATTCCTTTCCAAATTTCCGTCCAACTTCTCACCAATCTCCCTCCTTGATGTCCCTCCTTGATCCGGTTTCGCCCTCACCCCTCCATCAAGACTGCCCTCACTAAGGTGACTAATTATCTACTCTTGGCTAAGATGAAGGGCCTCCTGTGTTTTCACCTTGAACTCTCTGGCACTTTTGACACAGCTGACCATCCTCTCCTCCTTGACACCTTTCAATGCCTTGGCCTTCACGGCACTGTCCTTTCATTGTTTAGCTCCTATCTCTCTGATCATTCCTTCAGTGTCACTTCCTATGGTGCCTGCTACACTTCCTCTTTCCGTCCAAGCCTCTATTCTGGGCCCATTACTTTTCTCTGTTGACACCTCCTCTTTTGGTCAACTCATCCACTCCTATGGCCTCCAATGTCACCTCTATACCAATGACTCTATGCCAATGACACTCTAATCTACCTTTCCTCCCCTGACCTCTTTCCCTCACTCCTTTCCCGTGTCCAAATGCCTCTCTGCTGTCTTCAGCTGGATGGCTGCAGGTTACCTCAAGCTCAACATATCCAAAAGTGAGCTTATCATCCTCCCACCAACTAGTGTCACATGCCCTCCATTGATTTCCCGTAACGTTGATGGTGTTGCTCTATCCTGCTCCCTACGCACGCTTGTCATGATTGACTCCCCCCTCGATTTCACTCCAGTCTCTGGCCCATTCCTGTCACCTCCACCTTGCAACATTGCCAACATCCATCCTTTCCTCTCCATGGATGCCAGTAAGACCATCATCCATGCTCTTGGCACCTACCACCTTAATTATTGCAATTGTCTCCTTTTTGGATTTCCTGACAAATGTCTGTCTGCCCTGCAACTAATCTTCCTCCCCCGATCCTCTTTCGCAATGTCTCTCCGACCTTGTCAAGATATACTCCCCTGCTCGCCCACTATGTTCTGTCCATGACCTTCCCCTCTCCTCATTACCTATCACCACCTCACACTTCCACTATCAGAGCATAGCCAGTGCTGCTCCCCACATTTGGAACTACCTCCCCACTCAATCAGACTCACCTCTAACCTTGAATCTTTAAAACACTCCCTTAAAATTCACCTTTTCACTCTCGCCAACCCGGCCCCATCCTAAGACAATCCCCTCCCACGCTCCACCTACCCCTCTTCCTCCACCTCTATCGTTTCCATTTACTGCCCTAGTCCTCTTAATGTTAAAGTTGTCCCTATCTCCTCACACTTTTTGTAATGTTTCCTATGATCTAGTTGTATCTTCTAATGTAGTTGCTTTCTCATTAGTCTCTTGTATTGGTTTTTACCTATTCTATTGTTTCTCTTGACCCCTTACTTATCTGTATCTTGTTCTGATTATTGTTTTGTTGATGGCGGGGCGCTGCAGATTCTGTGGCGCTATATAAAGAAAGATGATAATGGATGGACACATTCTGCTTGGCAGTGCGCTCAGACCTGACTCTAACTGGGGCTGGGAAAATAAAATAAATTAAGCCACCCTGAGAGAAATTGCAGGGAACCGATGATGGGGGGAATAGTCAGTGCTACCCCATCCCCTGTGTGATTATGCTGCTTTAAAATATTTGGCAATGAGCGAAAAGTCATAACACCAGCAATGTCAACTCCTCCTCATAAACAGGCTACGTAGTAGATTAATGGATGGAAGGAATGTGATTTTGAATGAGAGGGGACAAAAAAGGCTTGTGCACTTATTACCCCGGATTTCATTTAACAAAATCTGGTTACCCTACTGTATGCAATTCTCAGTCTCTGTTTCTATGCTGTATATTTGAACAATTGCACAGTAGAACTTCTATGCTGGATCACATTCTCATTGTCTGATCTCAATCTGTATGTGTGAGTAACTGTCTGCACAGTACGGCTTCTTTGTGCCCTGTATGCTGGATAATTCTCGATATCAACCCTTTTTCTACAAGTACACAGTAGCCCTTATTTTGCTGGGATAAATTCTCACTTCTCTGTTCTTAAGGGTCTCCGTGTGATTAAAAATATGGGGCATTAATATGAGGCATTGATGGCAAAGTTGGACATTGAATCAGCGTTTAGACTTCTCCGGCCTCATCCGGAAAACGTCTGTTCTGGCATTTGATATAATGAGGAAGGGTGCCAGGCTTTATGAGGTTATAATGACTATATATTGGCGTATGAGGCTACATGAAGGTGTATTGGCTATGTGGCAGTATGTTTCAGACAATTTAACTTTTTTCCAGCTCTTCCTCAAGTGGTCAACGTCTCGATGTTCCCATTATGAATGTTGAGAGATATGTCAATCTTTCAATCGGTGTCATTACTTGCTGTCTGGGCGTGGCCATGAGGATCTACCTCAAAGTGAGCGGGAACAAAGGGCCTGATTCACTAAGGAACTGGCAGTGAAAGAGTTAATCGGAGGCCTGTGGACCTCTGCCTACTGTAACGGTGCCATGTTACCTAGCAATGCTCAATTAACACATACTGCAGGTCATTACTGTCATCAAAGAGGTTTCTAGTAAAACTCATCTGAGCCCATCCTGACATAGCGCTGACATTATATTTTTAGGACATATTTCACCTCAGGAATGTTATGGGTTAAGCTGTAAATCCATTTATTTCTTTACAGCTTCCAGGAGGACGGTGAAATCATTTATCTTTGTATTTTCTTATGTATCTGTTTTTGTTTTTACTCACTGGGTAACAATCATACCTCCCAACTGTCTAAATTTCACTGCTACCCCGTGGACTGCACTTACGAGAAATGGTGTGGTTTGTCCATACTTGCCTGAATTTCGGGGCGGGGCTTGCATAATTAAGCTCCGCCCCCTCCATTAAATGCCACACTTTTTATAGTGGGGCGGGGCTATGGTGATGCGCCACGCCCTCCTCCTCCTACCTTATGTCACATGACTTCTCCCCCTTAAAAGTTTTGGCATGTATGGGTATGTCGCCTGCCGTGTGTATCAGGTGCGCACAGCAAATCTAGGGTGTATATAGAGGAGGGGATGAAGGTTAGGGGCTGCCTTGCATTTTTTAAATGATGGATGTGCTCTTGGGGGATTGTGTCGTGCCCCAAATGCAGTGTGACCATGCCCATTTTTCAAATTTTGTCCCAATATTCACAAGGAACATTGTTTTTTTTAAATAATTAAGATTTTTTAAATTATATTATCCCTTCATACCTATCCCCCGGAAGGAAGGTATGAAAGTGGGTTAGTATGCAGTAATCACCCTGCACTCGCCCATTTATAGCAACCCAATGCTGTATTGGGGAGATATCTAAGTAGGAATAAAGAGTATTGTTGTATAATTATATACATTGTTTACAAGATTCATTGCATGCAGAAATTTACCTTGTGCTACCAACCATTAAGTCCTCAGGGCCTGATTCATAAAGGCACTCATTCTGAGCGCAACCCGCGTTTAATATTATACGCACGTATTTCGGCTTTGCTCAGTCCCAAATATATCAAGGCGCGGAGCTCTAGATATGTGTACTGTTGAAATTGGAGGCAGGTGTGCTCTGTTCTAGCACACAAGAAGCTGCAGGATACGTCCAATACCTATGTAGATCATAAGTAAGGAAAACAAAATTACTGAATTAATGTCACCTGTTAATAATATAGGCACTAATGATAAAACACTTATTAAAACTGTTTTATTACCCCATGAAATACATTTATTAGAATGTTGTTAATGTCTACTGAACATAAAATACATTTTTACTAGAGATGGTCACTGACCCCCGTGTTTTGGTTTTGTATTCGGTTTTGGATCTGGATTACCGTCGTGTTTTGGTTTTGTTTTTGCAAAACCGCCCTTGCGTTTTTTGGTTTTGTTTGGTTTTGTTTTGCTATTTTTGAAAAAAATACAATTTTTTTGGTCTAAAATAACCTAATTTAGTGCTCCACCAGTTTCTTAGATAAGTGAGGTAATTCTAAAGCTAATAAATTATGAAAAAAAACCAGTTTAATCCCTGGTAGGCCGTCCTTAATTCGAACACTTGTCTGCAAATTATACAGACAAACCTGGTTGTCTACCATTTTTGATTATTGGCAATGTAGCCATCGTCTTTGGGTGTATATTAAAAAAAAGCAGCCTGCACAGACTGTGGAACTAGAAAGTAAAATTAAATGGACCACGGTAGTTTGGTGGCTATCTATGTCCCCCGTCCCCCCCCCCGCCCCCGCCCTCCACTTTTAGTTGAATATAAAAAATGCAACCTGCACAGACTGTGGAACTAAAAATTTGAATATACAAAGAAATGGACAAAGACAGTTTGGTATCTGCCTGCATCAGACCCCCCCCCCACCCGCCCCCCATCCACTTGTAGTAAAATAGAAAAAAAAGCAGCCTGCATAGACTGTAGAACTAGAAATTCGAATATACAAAGAAATGGACAAGGGTAGTTTGGCATCTGTCTGCATCAGATCCCCTCTCCACTAGGAGTAAAATAGAAAACAATTCAGCCGTTATATAATCTAGAATATAAATAGAAATTGAGAAAGGCAATTTAGTATCTGTCTGCATCATAATCATCAACATCCTCATTAGTGCCCTCGTCACCTCCACAAATCTCCCCCTCATCCTCTTCTATTTCCAAAGTGTGTGTGAGGGGCCATTGTATGTGTGTATTATTTGTGTGAGGGGCCATTGTCTGTGTGTATTATTTGTGTGAGGGGCCATTGTCTGTGTGTATTATGTGTGTGTGAGGGGCCACTGTGTGTGTATGTATTATGTGTGTGTGAAGGGCCACTGCGTGTGTGTGTGGGGGGGCAGTGTATTTATATTATGTGTGTGTGAGGGGCTGTTTGTGGGAGGGAAATAGGTTTATTTTTTAAATGGTAACACTATTAATTTATTGTTTTGGTTGGAGGGAGGCCTACTTATAAAATGTGGCTGCTATATTGATTTAACACTGGGGCTGGTTGGAGTTCACTAAATTTCATGTATCCATTTTTTTTTCCAAATAGGGTCTCCAACATTCCAGGATCCAGACAAGCAGCAACTAATCTAAAGACACAGCAGCCACAAGTGATGAAAGTGAGAAGAACAGGTAGGAGAGAGCAGCACAGTCTGCCAACTATCCTGAATCTGGTGGGATTTATATTATGAGGAGGTCTGACTTGTTTAAATGTTGCACTATGGGATTCATGCAGAAGACTGACATCTTAACATGATTATTACATTCCAGCACCTTTTCATGTTTCTGTAGGTAGAGGGCTGCAGTCAGTAACTGTAGTAGCGGACAGTCTGTGATGTGGTAGTGATAGGAGATTGCTGTTTTTTCATTACTGGGCTTACTAACCCTGAATTACAGTTTCTTGACATGTTAATATCATTAACTAAACTTAAGTGTTAATCATAAAGTACAATTTGTGTGAATTAAACGGTAAGCAGTGGTAGAAGTGGGGTGTATATGGTAGTAGGCCATAACCCTACTTCTCATGCTGCCTTCATTGTAAAATAATAAAATTCCATCCACTTGTTTACATTCCCATTACATTTTTCATACCGCCACTTCTAAACTTCCACTTCGACCACTGAGCTTAATATTTATCGTATGGAGCATATGACCAGCATAATTCAAAATTCTGGTAGATCCTTGGACAAAATATGGGGTTCATGGACTGCTGGGACCACAGTGTGATGCAGTGCAATGATAAAGGAGGGCACAGTGTGATGAGAGGGACAATAATGAGGGGCCGCATGGTGATGCAGGAGGAGCAGCGTGATGTGCGGCGGCACATAGTTTACCCTTCTACTTAACTATAGGAGTATATGCTATGCTAAAAAAAATATAATGCTATGGATTGTTTCAGGGAGGTGGGGGGCTGGGGGGGTGCGTGTGGGGGGCCCCTGGGGGCTGGGGGCAAACCAATAACTTGCCTAGGGCACCATGAGGTCTAAATCCGGCTCTGATTGTAGGCTCGGGAACTTTTTGGGATCTGCCACTAATAGCCAAAGGTGAAGGCCTCATTCTCTCTTTGCCACTGCGTGTGTAGAATGGCATGTTGGCAATTTTTTTTTTATCAGCACTTAACTTTTGCTCAGTAACACTTCTTTTTCGCTTCAACACAGTAAAAAAAAAATTATTTTTTTGTTTTTTGGACTGATTTAGAAACACTGTGTAGTTTGACATCGCCTTGCCCAGATGACGTACTGGGAACACTAACATCAGGACTGGTGATAGAACCTGGTTGCTCATTCTGCTCATATGTGGACTGCTTTGAATCCATTCTCAGCCCAAAGCACTTGTAGTGCTAAAAAATATTTGGTAGATACTGCTGACAGATAGTAATTTTGACAGCCAGAAATATTTATGCACAATTATGGGGGACACCCCAAAAGCACTGGGGAGTGCTAAAAATTATTTGGTAGATACTGCTGACAGATAGTAATTTTGACAGCCAGAAATATTTATGCACAATTATGGGGGACACCCCAAAAGCACTGGGGAGTGCTAAAAATTATTTGGTAGATACTGCTGACAGATAGTAATTTTGAAAGCCAGAAATATTTATGCACAATTATGGGGGACACCCCAAAAGCACTGGGGAGTGCTAAAAATTATTTGGTAGATACTGCTGACAGATAGTAATTTTGACAGCCAGAAATATTTATGCACAATTATGGGGGACACCCCAAAAGCGCTGGGGAGTGCCAAATATTGAAAAAAAAAAAAAAACCTCTATCCTCCTCTCTTTTTTAGCGATTTTTGTTACAACAATTGGAATCAGAATATTGGATTCTCTGTCCCTGCTCTAATCAGCCTGTGACTACACCCTGCTCTCTCCCTCTGTCCAATGGCGATGGATTGCTGTGGAGGCGTGTATTTATAATCTTCAAGTATCGCGAGAACCGAGATCCGACGACGTCACGATGACGTTCGGCCTCGATTTGGATTCGGACCAGGCGGGAGAGTACCGAGCTACTCGGCTCGGTACTCGGATACCCGGGTGGGTTCAGTTCTCGGGGAACCGGACCTGCCCATCTCTAATTTTTACAGTTGCTCCTGATTGCAAACACATGTTATAGCATGAATGCAAGACTGTCATCACTACTGATTTTAGGACTTAGACTAGCCCTTTGCCTGGAGCAATAGATTTGGCAGAAAAACAAGTAGCTTTGATATGCTCCGTGCTGGATTCTGACGTGGCTGCGTGTGCTTGAGTTTGGCACGCCCCTATTGTACATTGACTACGGCAAAATGCCCCTTCCCTGCCCGGTTCACTCCCCGAAATCGTAAGCTGTAGTAAGTATATTTTGCATTAGCGGATGTAGCGGAGAGGGCTGCATTCACGTATCTCCCGGATCTGAGCATACACAGAGTGATTTTGAGTACGATACGCTCACAATCGGCCCTCAATCTTTACAGGACGGCGCTACCATTGTTGCTCCCTCATATCTTCATAGGGAGAATAGAGGTATAAAGTAGAGATGCTCAGGCTCGGTTCCTCGAGAACCGAACACACCCAAACTTAGCAAATCCGCATCGGCTCTGTATTTTCGCGCTTTATTGGAATTTAAAACGAGGCGAAACATGATCGTTACGTCGTCGGATCTCGCGAGTTTTATATTCTATAAGTACCGCCCTCCACCGCGATCCAGCTCTATTTCACAGAGGGACACATAAGGGGTAGCATAGTCTGTAGAGCAGTTGGGCAGCGTCATAGGTAGAAAAGAAAGAGGAGGGGTAGCAATGTTCTTCAAAGTCTCCAGTGACATTCAGGAGAGCTCCATTGCTCCATTGCTAATTGTCATTGCTGAAATAGAATTAATAGGTCTGACATGTTTGGTCTTCTAAATCTGAAGTCTTTGTTTGAAAGTGTTTGAAAATAATTTTGTGACCTGTGAGGGGGTCAAAACTGACTGCAAATGACTTGAAATTAGTGTTATTGAGGTTAATAATAATCTAGGAACAAAAAAAAAGAGCAAAATTATATGATTTTAGCATATTTTAGCAATTTTTCTAAAAAATACAGATCCAAAACCAAAATACACGTGGGCAGTTTTGCCAAAACCAAAACACAAAGTTAATCCAGATCCAAAACCAGAACACGGGGGTCAGTGAACATTTCTAGTATAAAGACGGCTTGGGGGGTTATGCTATTAGATTGTCTATAAAACACTCGACAGAGGACCCTGGTCATGACTAGGGTTACTCCCGGGTTGGAGCCGGATACGCTGCATTCTGAAAGGTGTTACTGGGTTGCTCGACCCGGGTTAAGTTAAGAGCAGCTCCTTGGAGGGACCAAAGTGCTGTTTGAAGGGTTGCAACATTATCCCGTGTCTGACCCGGGATTTGGGGGAGAAAGGGGTATTATTCTGCATTTCACAGTGACAAGATGTTTGAATAATGAAAAGGTGTCAAAATATGCCTTCTCTTGGAAGCCATTGCTATTTTAAATTTCCTCTGCAAAGTCGCTAAATATCGGCGACGTGCAGAATCCACTGCTTAATACATTAATCCCCTGAAATTAACCAGGATTGGATCGGAAGATACGTGAGGTGATGAATATGGGGGCAGGTCAGCTGGGCTCTGCTATACAGAACACTGCAGGATATGTCCAATACCTATGTGGATATACATTCACAAAAAGAACGCACAGCATACAAAAAATATTGAATTAATGTCACCTGTTGATAATATAAGAGCCTGATTCATTAAGGAACTTAGGCAAGAAATTAAGGAAGTTTCCTTCCTTAAGTTTTCTGGACAAAACCATGTTACAATGCAAGGGGTGTAAACTAGGTTTTCTATTTTGCACATATGTTAAAGACTGTCTGTTTTTTCATGTAACACACAAATATGAACGTTAGATTTCAGTGTACAAGTAAGCTATCAAGTATTTGTCTGCAGCCAGTATTTTCCTTATGTGCAAAATAATAAACTCACAATCCTTGCATTGCAACATGGTTTTGTCCAGAACACTTAAGTAAGAAAACTTACTCAAAAAAATAATATTTTTTCATATATCCCCCCCATGAAAATACATTTATTGGGATGATCTTAATGTCTACTGAACATAAAATACATTTTTACAGTTGCTCCTCTTTGCAAACACATGTTATAATATATACATAATCTGGGGCAGCACGGTGCCTAAGTGGTTAGCACTTCTGTCTCACAGCACTGGGGTCTTGAGTTCAATTCCCGAACATGACCTTATCTGTGTGGAGTTTTTATGTTCTCCCCGTGTTTGTGTGGGTTTCCTCCAGGTGCTCCGGTTTATTCCCACACTCCAAAAACATACTAGTAGGTTAATTGGCTGCTATCAACATTGACCCTAGTCTCTCTCTGTCTGTGTCTGTGTGTGTGTGTTAGGGAATTTAGACTGTAAGCTCCAATGAGACAGGGACTGATGTGAACGAGTTCTCTGTACAGCGCTGCGGAATCAGTGGCGCTATATAAATAGTGATGATGATGATGATGATATATACAAGATTGTCATCACTACTGATCAGAACTTAGACTATCCTGTAGTTTGAGCAAGAGATACGGCAGAAAAACAAGTAACTTTAAGATGGCCAAAGCTTGATTCATACGTGGCTGCATGCACTCCAGTTTGGCACGCCCTTACTGTACATTGACTACGGGCGAATGCCCTTCCCCACCCCATTTCCTCCAAGAAGTCTTAGTAAGTGTGGTTTGTGTACGTAGATGCATTGAACGTTGCTGCCTTTAGTTGTGTATGGCCCCGTTCTGGGCATGTGCACAGTGATTTTGCGTGCGATACGCACACAGAAGATACATGCCTTAATGAATCAGACCCATTGTACTTGGGATCATGTCTAGTATTAGGCTAGCTCCAGACTTAGTGCCTAGCATGAAGGCCACAAACTTCCATCATGTTCTTATAAGACCATAGAATCTTCCCCAACTTTGCACAAGGATATCCCATAGGCTTTCGGGAAAACTGTGAGCCATATTTCATGTGAGCTCTTCAACAACCATTTTCTTCTTTCCCATAATTTGTAAATTTTGGGCTATTGTTGTCCTATAGACAATTCTTCCCATCTCTTCAATGGAAGAACGTACTTCTTGCAGATTTTAGGCCTCTTGGTGTCCTCCCTAAAAGTCACCCTCTTGCACAGATACTTTTTCTCTCCAGTCCTTTACAGCGAACATGACTGTGCTCCAAGAGATATTCAAAATCTTTGAAATCTTTTTACACTCTTCCCCCGGATGGGTGCTTTTTAATAAAATTTTCTTAGATTTGCTTACAATGTTCTTTCAGCTTCATGATGAAACTCTTGTTTGGATGTGCGCAAATGGTTGTACCTCTCCCAAACAGGTGTGTTTATTTTAAAATCAACTGAAACACTTTACTTGTACATAATTATTGGTGGTTTGGTCAACTCCAATGAGGTAATTATGTGATCTCTATAGACAACTGATTGCACCTGGGTTATTGTCGTATCCAAAAGGGATAAATACTTTAATCAGTTTTTGTTTGTCTGTTTTTTTATTTGTATCATTATTATTGTAATTTATTAAGACAATAATTTAGAGTTGCTCATTTTATGCTTGCTATAGAATATTTTTGTGTTGTTCAATGGAATTAATTAATTTTCATTCCATGATGTATGAAAAACTTTTTGAAAGATGCCAGAGAGGATGAATATTTATAACACTGTAAATGAAGCCCTAAACTAAGAGAGAGGCGCAGAAGTGAGAGAGTGGGGAGGACATTAAAAATCATGCTTTTACATTTGCTGGAATTCCTATGTAATAATCCCACAAAAGTCACACAAATATAAAACAGTATCAAAGAGTAGAGTGGGAT
This sequence comes from Mixophyes fleayi, assembly GCF_038048845.1. NCBI lineage: Eukaryota > Metazoa > Chordata > Amphibia > Anura > Limnodynastidae > Mixophyes > Mixophyes fleayi. Next base: position 367,732,804 of record NC_134403.1, on the reverse strand, counting down.
GTGTATGAGTGTAGGTGTCTCTCACTTGGGCACACATGTGCAAAACAAAATGTCCTAGATTGCAGCATTTCCTCCACTTCATAAACAACACCCAGAAAATACAGTGTAAGGGATTTTAAGTCGATAGTTGATTGTTTTGATCCGTGTTACTATTTAATATTGGTGTCCTGGGCAATGGTTTGTACCCTGCTTTGAGAAAGAAAAACTATTTATTTTCTTAAAACCCGGTAACAACAGATGCCAACATTCCCAATTGGTAAAATTTTGCCAAAATTGGTCACACCGCTGATCTATCCAAACCATACTGAGATCCACCCAAACTATACCTAGATTCACCCAAAATACACTCAGAGCCATCCAAAAAACATCAATATCCACCCAAACTACACCCAGATCCAACCAAACTACACCCAGATCCATCCAAACCACATTGAGATCCACCCAAACTTCTCCCAGATTCAGTCAAACTACTCCCAGATCCACCCATCCACCCAAAATACACTCAGATCCAACTAAACTACACCCAGATCCATCCAAACCACATTGAAATCCACCCAAACTACTCCCAGATTCAGCCAAACTACTCCCAGATCCACCCATCCGCCCAAAATGCACTCAGATCCAACCAAACTACATCCAGATCCATCCAAACCACATCGAAATCCACCCAAACTACTCCCAAACTAAACTACACCCAGATCCATCCAAACCACATTGAAATCCACCCAAACTACTCCCAGATTCAGCCAAACTACTCCCAGATCCACCCATCCACCCAAAATACACTCAGATCCTACCAAACTACACCCAGATCCACCCAAACTTCTCCCAGATTCAACCAAACTACTCCCAGATCCACCCATCCGCCCAAAATACACTCAGATCCAACCAAACTACATCCAAACCACATTGAAATCCACCCAAACTACTCCCAGATTCAGCCAAACTACTCCCAGATCCACCCATCCACCCAAAAAACACTCAGATCCAACCAAACTACACCCAGATCAACCCAAACTTCTCCCAGATTCAACCAAACTACTCCCAGATCCATCCATGCACACAAAATACACTCAGATCCATCCAAACCACATTGAGATCCACCCAAACTACTCCCAGATTCAACTAAACTATTCCCAGATCCACCATCCACCAAAAATACAGTCAGATCCATCCAAATCACATCAAGATCTACCCAAACCCTACCAAGATCCACGCAAACTACACCCAGATCCACCCAAACTAGCCCCAGATCCACCAAAACCAGACTCATATCCACCTAAACCATCATAATCATCATCATCATTTACTTATATAGCGCCACTGATTCCCCAGCACTGTACAGAGAACTCGTTCACATCAGTCCCTGCCCCATTGGAGCTTACAGTCTAATTCCCTAACATACATACACAGACAGAGAGAGAGAGACTAGGGTAAATTTTGATAGCAGCCAATTACCCTACTAGTATGTTTTTGGAGTGGGGGAGGAAACCGGAGCACCCGGAGGAAACCCATGCAAACACGGGGAGAACATACAAACTCCACACAGATAAGGCTGTGGTCGGGAATTGAACTCATGACCTCAGTACTGTGAGGCAGAAGTGCTAACCACTTAGTCACCATGCTGCCCAACTAGACTCAGATCCACCCAAACTACACCCAGATCCACCTAAACCAGACTCAGATCCACCCAAACTACACCCAGATCCACCTAAACCAGACTCGGATACACCCAAACATGCCACTTTCTAGAGAGTCCACACTCCTTTCAAATCAGGGATAGATGTGGAAAAATCAGGACTGTTGACATGCTGGGCCAGTGTGTGGGTATTGGGTGCCCCCCTCTCAGAACCCCTGCCCCTCTCTTCTTACCAAATGTGGACTGGAGTCGGGCAACAACTTCTATTCTTGTTAGTGTGGCAATGTGCTGTCCCAGGGTAGACATCACACAACCCCAGCCCAGTACAAACATGGAGGAGCAGCAGCCGTCAGCTCCACAGATAAGAAGCTGCCACCTGCTGCCCCTCCATGCTAGCGGCCAGCGCTCAGTGTGGGTGTGCCACAGTGCCATACCAGACATTAAATGAGTGATATTATGTCATTCAGTGATTACGGAGCCCTCTACATCCTGTGCCAGTGGTTTCTGGGTCTCCAGAAACCCCACCCCCTCCGCTAAAAAGTGCCCTACATATCGGCACTGTAGTATACAGCAGCCGCGGCAGGTCTCTAGGGATTATTTTTTTTCGGGGGCGGAGGAAACCCCCCCTGAAAAATCCTCTGGGTGCCCCTGGCATCTGCCTAGGTTTCCAATTCGATCACTACATATATATATATATATATATATGTACCATTGTCTCCTCACAGTGCTGCGGTATTGATTTCAATTTCAACCAGGACCCTACCTGTATGGAGTTTACATGCGTTCCCAGGGTTTGCATGGATTTCCTCCAGGTGTTTCCTCTCACATTCCAAAAACAAAACAAAAGGTTAATTGGCTTCTGACAAAATTACATCAGTCTGTGTATGTATGTTTGGGAATTTAGACTGTAAGCTCTGATGGCTCAGGGACTCATGTGAGTGACAAATATTCTCCGTTGAGTGCTGTGTAACATGACAAATAAATAAATAATAATAATTATATAGCAATTTGTAATCCAGGAAACAAAGGGAACGGTCCTTAGCTTCCTCACCAGACGCCCATGTCTTTGACAGCTGGTGTCCACAGATGGTAACACGCCCAGGAGTCCACCATATTCCGAGGTAGTTTCTAAGTGTTAAGTAGAATATATGAGTTTTCTGCACACGTTTACACTGTTCATTAGGCAAAAGAGCTTAATACCGTAAACCAAAATATGAAAAGGGTTCTTTGTACTGAGTAACATACAGCTATAGTCACAATAATTAGAAAATAACTCTACTTGTAAATGTATATTACCTATTGTCCCTATACTGAGACTATATGAAGAGGTGTTTGGAGAGAGAGATGCTTTCCTTGGTCTCTGTGTCCTTGAATGTGTCAGTCCCTTCCATACCGCAGTGCTTAGAAAGACGCCTTTGATTTCCATTTCTTTGTGGTGCTGAAACACTGTATTACTATTGTATCTTGAGCAGCTTTCACTGCTAGAACAATATAATGGAAAGAGTTTTCCCCCCAGAATTAACTGAATTCTTATAATCTCATTCCTCATCAGATATAAACATACTTATATTTACATGCTGCTCATGTATTATTTTCTGCACACTACATAGATTATTCATATTGCCACACTATCCATTTATATTATTATTATTATTGTTATTATTATTATTACTCTGTATTTATATAGCACCTACATATTAAACAGTGCTTTGCAGAGAGTGTTTAATCATTCCGGAGGAGTCTACAGACCAATCTCTCTACACAGGGACCAGTTAAGTGCATCAGGCCCTGCCGCCCCTCAGGTGTGGGCATCTTCGGCTCCTCTGGATCAGATTGGGAATAAGGCGCTGAGCGTTGACATCACAACCAGCGCCACACCCCCAGCTCATCATTGTAGCGAAGAAACAGCAGCCGGCAGCTTTGCAAGTAAAAAACTGCCAGTGGGTGAAGGTGCCACGGGGAGATTTGTAACCAGTGTCTACAGTGGCTGCCAGCGCGGCAACTACCTGCTCCGCTACCGCCCGATTTTTGGCAGGCACACGGACCCACAAGGCCGGCAAGTAATAAGATTACTAGCCCTCGTAATCCTTGACTGTAACGTCCATTCTTTGATTAGTCCAGCAGAAGTCGTAATCCTGTAATCTTCTGTCATGTCCTGATTTCTAGCTTTCATGATCTTCACCACTGAATCTCCCTCCTAGTCTATGCAAACTATCTTTTATCCTGGCTCGGGTGAGGTAGGGAGCTAGGTCTGCTGGCTACCTGATTGGAAGCCGTTATATCTCGGGGACGTGACAGCGACTGACAGCTATCCATCTGACTCTTGGGCTCCCTGGTGGCGCTGGGGATATGAAACATACCCAATGGTCAGGTGTTACGGTAAAAAGGTTTGTCATTACTCCGATATCTTCATAGTGGGCTCCACAAAGTCTGGAGATACCAAAATTACACAGTTGTCAGGTGATCCGGTAACAAAGTTTATCATTAAGCCGATATCCTTTTGGCGGGCTCCACAAAGTCTGGAGATACCAAATTTAAACAATGGCTTTTAACAAAAGGGTTTCTAATCACTGATGATTAATTTAGCTCTTGTAAACTCCCGTAATTAACTGTTTCCAGTCTTTTAGTGAGATTCACAGCTCCAAACATTCTAGCACTTCCTGTGTGTTCCCCGTGGCTCTGAGTGCACTGTCCCGCTACCAGGACTCAGCACATAGTGCACCTATGGAGCAGGATCATCTCTCTTACAGATAAATTATACATAACATACACATACAGTTAAACATGAGTGGGTTTATTGGATGGAAAGTAGATCCTGGCGGTCTTAACCTTTATTGGATATGACCGGAACCCACCACTCATGGAATCGGAGCCCTCTACATCCACACTAAGTCCACACTTTGTGCAAAACATTTATCATCTGTTGTGGGGTAACGTTAATCCTTTATTACCTTCTGCTTCACTGCACACTGACCCCGGATTACCCTGATTCCCAAAGGTACCAGATAAAACCCTGATTTCATGCATGCCCCGAATTTTCCCGATTCTCCCCAAATTTTGTACATACCACGTAATACCCTGATTCTCCCCTCACACCACTGATTCATTCGAACTGCACACAGCTGTCAGATTACCCTGATTCTCCCCTCACTGCACAAACTCTGTATTTCCCAGATTCTACCATCACTGCACACAGATCTCGGATTACTCGGATTCTCCCCTCACTCTGCACAGATCCCTGATTCTCATCTCACTGCACACAGATCCTGGATTACACTGCTTGTTCTCTCCCTACACACAGATCCAGGATTATGCTGTTTCTCCCCGCACTGCAAATAGATTTTGGATTACCCTGATTCCCCTCACACTTCACACAGTGTCCAGATTACCCTGATTCTCCTCCAACTCCACATAGAACCTGCATTACACTAGTTGTCCCCTCACTGAAAAGAAACCACAGATTATATTGATTTCCACTGAACCCTGACCCTGAATTACTCTGATTCTCCCCTCACTGCACAAACTCTGTATTTCCCAGATTCTACCATCACTGCACACTGATCCCGGATTACTCGGATTCTCCCCTCACTCTGCACAGATCCTTGATTCTCATCTCACTGCACACAGACCCCAAATTATTTTCTTGTCACTACATACAAAGCTCTGATTACCTTGATTCTCATCTCACTGCACACAGATCACCGTTAACTCTGATTCTCCTTTTACTGCACATAGAGTCTGGATAACACTCATTGTTCCCTCACTGCACACAGAACACAGATTACCCTGATTCTCACTGCACCCTCATCCTGGATTACTCTGATCCTCCCCTCACTGCACAGACCCTGTATTTTCCAGATTCTTCCATCACTGCACACAGACCCCAGATTACCCTGATTCTCATTGCACACAGATCCCAGATTACCCTGATTCTCACTGCACACAGATCCCAGATTACCCTGATTTTCACTGCACACAGATCCCAGATTACCCTGATTTTCACTGCACACAGATCCCAGATTACCCTGATTTTCACTGCACACAGATCCCAGATCCTGGAAAACCCTGAATTTCCCCTCACAGCACACAGATCCTGGATCACCATGATTCTCCCCTCACTGCACACAGATCCTGGATCACCCTGATTCTCCCCTCACTGCACACAGATCCTGGATCACCCTGATTCTCCTCTCATTGCACACAGATCCTGGATCACCCTGATTCTACCTTCACTGCACACAGATCCTGTATCACCCTGATTCTCCTCTCACTGCACACAGATCTCGGATCACCCTGATTCTCCCCTTACTGCGCACAGATCCTGGATCACCCTGATTATCCCCTCACTGCACACAGATCCTGGATCACCCTGATTCTCCCCTCACTGCACACAGATCTTGGATCACCCTGATTCTCCCCTCACTGCACACAGATCTCGGATCACCCTGATTCTCCCGTCACTGCACACAGATCCTGGATCACCCTGATTCTCCCTTCACTGCACACAGATCCCGGATCACCCTGATTCTTCCGTCACTGAACACAGATCCCAGATCACCCTGATTCTCCCCTCACTGCACACAGATCATGGATCACCCTGATTCTCCCCTCACTGCACACAGATCATGGATCACCCTGATTCTCCCGTCACTGCACACAGATCCTGGATCACCCTGATTCTCCCCTTACTGCACACAGATCCTGGATCACCCTGATTCTCCCCTCACTGCACACAGATCCTGGATCACCCTGATTCTCCCCTCACTGCACACAGATCATGGATCACCCTGATTCTCCCCTTACTGCACACAGATCCTGGATCACCCTGATTCTCCTCTCACTACACACAGATCCTGGATCACCCTGATTCTCCCTTCACTGCACACAGATCCCGGATCACCCTGATTCTCCCGTCACTGCACACAGATCCCAGATCACCCTGATTCTCCCCTCACTGCACACAGATCCTGGATCACCCTGATTCTCCCCTCACTGCACACAGATCCCGGATCACCCTGATTCTCCCGTCACTGCGCACAGATCCTGGATCACCCTGATTCTCCCCTCACTGCACACAGATCCTGGATCACCCTGATTCTCCCCTCACTGCACACAGTTCCTGGATCACCCTGATTCTCCCCTCACTGCACACAGATCCTGGATCACCCTGATTCTCCCGTCACTGCGCACAGATCCTGGATCACCCTGATTCTCCCGTCACTGCACACAGATCCTGGATCCCCCTGATTCTCCCCTCACTGCACACAGATATCCACCATTCTCCCCTCACTGCACACAGATCCCGGATCACCCTGATTCTCCCCCTCACTGCACACAGATCCTGGATCACCCTGATTCTCCCCTCACTGCACACAGATCCCGGATCACCCTGATTCTCCCCTCACTGCACACAGATCCCGGATCACCCTGATTCTCCCCCTCACTGCACACAGATCCTGGATCACCCTGATTCTCCCCTCACTGCACACAGATCCTGGATCACCCTGATTCTCAGGGCCTGATTAAGGGTTCTGGCCGCCCTAGGCTAATACGGCCGCAGCGCCCCCCCCCCCCCTCCTCCGAATATATAGGTGTATAGGAACACTCCTGAATATGAATGTTCAGGTGTATTCTCCAGCATTCAAATTTAGACAGATTGTGCCATTGTCTCTTACCTGTCCTTGCTCTTCTCTCTTGCAACTTTGTTATCCTCCCGCTGGCTTCTGGAAAGTTGGCGTCCTTTTTTTAAAATGCAAAAATGTATTATAATGCAAACCCTGAATGATTAGGCCCTTTAGTTAAAACAAAACACTCCATTATGGCCAGCTAAAAGTACCCCATTGGACAGGCATATATAAGCAATATCTGAATATTTGTTGTCAATCAAATACAAACCTCTACCAGCCCCATCTCACTAATATTTAGTATTCTAGTGATTGCTGAGACCACCCATGTGACCACCACACAATCATGAGATTCTGCCCCCCAAAGCTGCTCTATTTTTTAAAAAGCCCCTGCAGCCATTTTCCTTAACCACAACCCCCCCGCACAGCCATTTTCCTTAACCCCTGCTGCAGCCATTTTCTTTACCTCCCACCCTGCATCCATCCCCCTTGCAGCTATTTTCCTTACCTCCACTCTGCTAGCTAGCTATCCCCCCCCCCCCGTCACATCAAAACTCCCCCAGTCACATATATCAGCCCCCCTCCTCTGCCCTCCTTCATACATATCAACCTCTCTACCTCCCTATAGATTTTCATGGCAGCCCCCCCCCTCCCACCCTATAGATTTGTATGACAGTCCCCCTCACCCTCCCTATACATATGCATGACAGACCCCCCTCTCCCTCCCTATAGATATGCAGGGTAGTCCCCCCCCCTCCCTATAGATATGCAGGGTAGTCCCCCCCCCCTCCCTATAGATATGCAGGGCAGTTCCCCCCCCTTCCTATAGATATGCAGGGCAGTTCCCCCCCCCCTCCCTATGGATATGCAGGGCAGTTCCCCCTCCCTATAGATATGCAGGGCAGTTCTCCCCCTCCCTATAGATATGCAGGGCAGTTCCCCCCCCTCCCTATAGATATGCAGGGCAGTTCCCCCCTCTCTATAGATATGCAGGGCAGTTCCCCCCCCTCCCTATAGATATGCAGGGCAGTTCCCCCCTCTCTATAGATATGCAGGGCAGTTCCCCCTCCCTATAGATATGCAGGGCAGTTCCCCCCTCTCTATAGATATGCAGGGCAGTTCCCCCTCCCTATAGATATGCAGGGCAGTTCCCCCCCCTCCCTATAGATATGCAGGGCAGTTCCCCCCCCCTCCCTATAGATATGCAGGGCAGTTCCCCCCCCTCCCTATAGATATGCAGGGCAGTTCCCCCCTCTCTATAGATATGCAGGGCAGTTCCCCCCCCTCCCTATAGATATGCAGGGCAGTTCCCCCCCCTCCCTATAGATATGCAGGGCAGTTCCCCCCCTCCCTATAGATATGCAGGGCAGTTCCCCCCCTCCCTATAGATATGCAGGGCAGTTCTCCCCCTCCCTATAGATATGCAGGGCAGTTCCCCCCCTCCCTATAGATATGCAGGGCAGTTCCCCCCTCCCTATAGATATGCAGGGCAGTCCCCCCCCCTCCCTATAGATATGCAGGGCAGTTCCCCCCCCCTCCCTATAGATATGCAGGGCAGTTCCCCCCCTCCCTATAGATATGCAGGGCAGTTCCCCCCTCCCTATAGATATGCAGGGCAGTTCCCCCACCCTCCCTATAGATATGCAGGGCAGTTCCACCCCCCTCCCTATAGATATGCAGGGCAGTTCCCCCCCTCCCTATAGATATGCAGGGCAGTTCTCCCCCTCCCTATAGATATGCAGGGCAGTTCCCCCCCCTCCCTATAGATATGCAGGGCAGTTCCCCCCTCCCTATAGATATGCAGGGCAGTTCCCCCCTCCCTATAGATATGCAGGGCAGTTCCCCCCTCCCTATAGATATGCAGGGCAGTTCCCCCACCCTCCCTATAGATATGCAGGGCAGTTCCACCCCCCTCCCTATAGATATGCAGGGCAGTTCCCCCCTCCCTATAGATATGCAGGGCAGTTCCCCCACCCTCCCTATAGATATGCAGGGCAGTTCCACCCCCCTCCCTATAGATATGCAGGGCAGTTCTCCCCCTCCCTATAGATATGCAGGGCAGTTCCCCCCCTCCCTATAGATATGCAGGGCAGTTCCCCCCCTCCCTATAGATATGCAGGGCAGTTCCCCCCTTCACTTACCTGTAGTTGTGCCAGCGTCGCTCCTCTCCTCAGATCAGCAGATAGGAAGTGAAGACGTCCTGCTTCCTGTCTGCTGCACAGCAACAGGCAGCCTGGCGATTGGCTGTGTGTTGCTAACCACTGACCACCAAAGCTTTTGATCGTCGAGCCCTCCACCCCCCCCCCCCCCGCGGTGATCCCCCCCCCCCCCCCCCCGCGGCGATCCCCAGCGGCGACCCCCCCTCCCCCACCCCGGAAAAAAAAATGAATGGAAAAAAAAAAAATTTTAAAAAAAAAAAGAATATTTAAAAAAAAATAAAAAAAAATACCCACAGTGCAGCGCCCCCCCGGGACCCAGCGCCCCAGGCTGCAGCCTGGTCAGCCTAGTGGTTGATCAGGCCCTGCTGATTCTCCCCTCACTGCACACAGATCCCGGATCACCCTGATTCTCCCCCTCACTGCACACAGATATCCACCATTCTCCCCTGGCAACTAAATCTTTTTCTGTTCATGGCACCCGCTCAGATAGCTGAATTCCTTCACTGCCTCCATACTGCACACATGGAACATTCTGACTAGTTAAGCAGAAGATACTCTGGTAACAAGAGCAGCTGGTGGAGATGTATTTGCTTGGAGGGTGATTTAGGGATGCAGCATATGTGATGAATGCTTTTCATTCAGACAGACTTTGATCGATCCTCCAATCCGCTCCTTCAAACCAAAATCTCTCACTTTTCTCTTCAGGTTCCTGATAGCCACGCTGCTCATCCCTCTCTGTCACTGCATGCTTAACCTGCGGCCAATCACGACCCAGCACACCCTAATTTCCTCTAAATACCTCCCCGCCATTCAGATTTAAATGCAAGGATGTGCATTGTTCTCGCACCCTTCATCCCTGTCTCAGACATGAAACAAGCTGGGGAGGAAAGGAAACGTATTCACTCCTTTGCTTTCCCTATTCTTTTCCTATTTTAAGGTGGTGCAGTGATTTGCCTCGTAGTCATTCCTAACCCATGAGCAGATTTATCAGGGATACCTTAAGAAGTGTCATTCTGCACAGCCTGGCTCAGCTGCATTGAGCGGACTGGAATGCTCTGACCAGTGACTCCAGGAGAATCCTGTATGCCGGAGCCGGCTATCAGCTTGTATAAGGGGACACTGGAGAATTGATCAGTCTTTATTGCTTCTGCACTGCTGTCAGCGGCAGGAACATTTCTACACGTTATACCCTGCGTCTCGCATTGCATGGGAGAAAATGGACCATCCTCCGTCAGCCAGGTATGAGCGAACGCTACACTCTTCTCTAGATTGCATCTGTAATGAGAGTGGTTGAGTGGCTAGAGATTGCAAGCTCTGCAGGAGAGGTGCCTATTACCCTGAATACAAAGTACTTATTATATTACATTCTAGACAACCTAATGCACAATATAACAGTGTGCAAGGTGACAATTATAAACTAACTGAATAACAGTATTTATATTGGTAGTCATTTGCTGAGGACAAATGCAACATGCACATAAATATGTTTATACCCATAAAGTGTAACATTTAATTCCTGGTCGGATGCAATTCCAACCACTGTACAGCTATGTGCACCTGTACAAAGTCATTTCTAAGCTCCACCCAAAATATCTTTATGTCCCATCCCTCAAAAGAAAGCAACTTTCCCTAATTACTGATATTTAACTCATATTGGGATTAAACAACTCAGAGCAGTGTGAGCTGAAATCATTGCACACAATTCATTTGTCTACTTTGAGAGGAGAATCAGGGTATTCTTTAATTACATTGGTTTGTCGGTCTAGTCTGCTGCTTGAGAAACGTACAGGATCCTAATGAAATTCAAGCACAGGTTCTCCTGAGCAGGGGTAAAAAGCCACTCTGTGTGCACAGCGCCCCCTGGCAGACGAAGGACTGGGGGTAAATGTATCAAGCTGAGAGTTTTTTGGCAAGTTTGAAAAGTGGAGATGTTGCCTATAGCAACCAATCAGATTCTAGCTATCATTTTGTAGAATGTACTAAATAAATGATAGCTAGAATCTGATTGGTTTTTCAAACCCAACGGAAAACTCTCAGCTTGATACATTTACCCCCTGGAATCCAAATGTGCCCAGTTAGTTACTGTTAATCTGATTTAACCATGAGACTGGCTTCAATATTTGGAAGAGATATAACCTCCCCAGAAATGATCATGTATGTTATCCCACAATGTGTCCTAATATGTAATAATTATTTAGGGAAACATAATGTGAGATAAATATAAAGGAGGTGCTACCACCTTTTATATGAACGTCACTGGAGAAAATCCCGCTCCCTGGCTGACTTCCTCCACTTTAAATTCATCCTTTCATCCTACAGCTCTGCCCTCTCACTCGCTAAACAATCTTTCTTTAAATCCCTCATCTCTTCCCAGTCCTCTAACCCCCGCCGCCTCTTTGCCACCTTTAGCACTCTCCTGGCCCCCTCCCCTCCCCCCACCCCCTCCTCCCTGACTGCCTCTGATTTCGCCTCCTTCTTCTCCTCTAAAATCGAGGCCATCCGACTTGAAATCTCCTCCTCCACTCTCTCTTCCACCCCTCCCACTCTTCTGTCCTCCCCCCCCAACCACCTTCCCCTCCACTCCTTCCGTCCCACCACCGGCGAGGAAGTCCACTCTCTCATTTTATCATCCCCCCCCACTACCTGCCCCCTGGATCCCATCCCCTCCCACCTTCTTCGCTCCCTTTCCCCCACCACCTGCTCCCACCTCGCTCACCTCTTTAATCTCTCCCTCTCCACTGGCATCTTCCCCTCCTCCTTCAAACATGCTCTCGTATCCCCCATTCTTAAGAAACCTAATCTCGACTTCACTTCTCTCTCGAACTATCGCCCCATATCTCTTCTCCCATTTGCCTCCAAAATTCTTGAGAGGCTCGTCTGCAGCCGTCTCACCTCCTACCTTTCTGAATACTCCCTCCTTGATCCTCTCCAGTCTGGTTTCCGCCCCCTCCACTCCACTGAAACTGCCCTGGCTAAAGTCACCAATGACCTCCTCTCTGCAAAAGCCAGGGGCCACTTCTCCCTTCTCATCCTCCTTGACCTCTCTGCAGCCTTTGACACCGTTGACCACCCCCTCCTCCTTCACACCCTCCAGTCTTTCGGCCTCTCCGGCCCAGTCCTGTCCTGGTTCACCTCTTACCTTACTCACCGTTCCTTCTCTGTCACCACCTCTGGGTCTCTCTCCCCCCCATCCACCCTTCCAGTCGGGGTCCCTCAGGGCTCTGTTCTGGGACCCTTACTCTTCTCTCTATACACCTCCTCCCTGGGTGAACTCATCAGCTCCTTCGGCTTCAGCTACCACCTTTACGCTGACGACACTCAACTATACCTCTCCTCTCCTGATCTCTCTCCCTCCCTCCTCTCTAGGGTGTCCGCCTGCCTCTCTGCCATCTCCTCCTGGATGTCCTCTCGATTCCTCAAACTTAACCTTGCCAAAACTGAGCTCATAGTTTTTCCTCCCTCTCATACCCCATCCCCTTCTGACCTCTCCATCACTGTCGACAACACCTCTATCTCCCCTGTCCCCCAACTTCGCTGCCTTGGTGTCATCCTCGACTCCTCTCTCTCCTTTGGCCCCCACATCCTCTCTCTTGCTAAATCCTGCCGCTTCCAGCTGCGCAACATCGCTCGCATCCGGCCCTTCCTCTCCCAAGATGCCACCAAATGCCTTATCCACTCTCTGATCATCTCCCGCCTGGACTACTGCAACCTCCTCCTCACTGGCCTCCCCCACTCTCATCTCGATCCCCTTCGATCCGTCCTTAACGCTGCAGCTAGGCTTATTTTCCTCTCTCTCCGCTCCTCTTTTGTCTCCCCCCTCTACCTAGCCCTTCACTGGCTCCCATTCCCCTTCAGAATCCTCTTTAAGCTCCTCACACTCACCTACAAGGCCCTCGCCAACTCCACTGCGCCCTACATCTCCACCCTCCTCTCTATTCATGCTCCATCCCGCCCTCTCCGTTCTGCCTCTGACCGTCGCCTCTCTTCCCCCCTTATAACCTCCTCCCACGCGCGTATCCAAGACTTCGCCCGCGCTGCCCCCCTCCACTGGAACAAGCTCCCTCCCTCCATCAGAACTTCCCCTAATCTATCCAGCTTCAAACGGGCCCTAAAAACCCACCTTTTTCTTAAAGCCTTTCTGTCTCCCACTTAACTTCCTACCTTATCTTCTGCCTCTGTCCCCCTACTCTCCCTCTCTCCCCTGCGTCTCTCTGTCTGTCCACCCCTCCCCTTAGATTGTACGCTCCTCTGAGCAGGGCCATCTCTCCTCCTGTTTCCACCACTTCTAACTCTGCTCTCCAGCTCCTCCTCAAAGGTCCTCCACCCCACATCCACTTTCGCTCCCTCCTCCCCCTGGGGGTCTCCCTGTCTTCCACGCCCCCCTTCTTGGGCCCTGTCATTTTCGGATCCTCCCTCCCCCTTCCCCGCCCTCTCTAGCTGTGCATTGAGCGTACTGAGTTGCTGTGTTTACTGTACTGTGCTGTCTCCCATTGTATTGTGATTTTGTTTGTCTCTGTACGGCGCTGCGGATGCTTTGTAGCGCCTTATAAATAAATATTAATAATAATACCACTGTGACTAATTCATAAACTATCAACACGAAATAAGTCGTTGCGATGCATCACCAAATTATCTTCTTTTTTTTCTTTCCTGTTGATATTAAACATGAGACTTGCAAACTTGTCTCTACGTAACTTTGTTCTGCTTTTTGTGTATAAATGCGTTATCAGATAGCCGCCTTCATCCCATACTGCCCACACCTCAGGCGGATTCTGTGCATGCATCAAAACACAAGGGTGTGTACGGGGCACCATAATGACCCCAATATAGTCACTTACATCTGCATGATGGAAATATGTCAAAATACCAGGATTTTGATGTTCTGTTTGTTTGCTATTTCTAATACCAGTTTTGAGTTGAGCTCACATTGTATTAACTGCAAAATGACCTTCATTTTGCACCAGTGCACCTAGATATTTAGTCCAGCGTACATTGTGGTTCACCCCTATCCCCTACTCTCATAATACTACTCCACAAAATTAGAAGTGCGCCTAAGTGCATAGAGATAGAAGAATCTGAAGAGGCTTACTGAAAAAGTGGAAACGTTGCTATAACATTGCTCCAAGTATGCAGAGAAATGCGCGCTACAAGCAGGCACAAAACGGTATCGAAAAGTTTAGGCTGAGAGCTGAAAACCCTCAGCTGTGAACTGGTACAAATTCGATCTCTGCATCAGCAAGGAACACCCCTAAAGAAATGCACAATCTCCACTCTGACTCCTCCAGCCAGTCTGTGCAAACTTCTGCCCCTCCATTAACACCGCCGCGTTTCTCCGCCAACCTGCGCGCTTTGGGGGGAATGTACTTGTGCAGGTAGAGGCGTAATATGATAAGCTGTAAATCTGTATCACAGGGATGTAAGATCACTTTAGACTTTAAATAATAAATCTGCCCTAGTCCATGGTATTGTGCTGCAGGCATACGGTGTATGATCCAGTATTCGTACATATTAGTGTTCTCTTGTTGTTATAGTTTGTACCTGAGCTAACTGCTGATGCCTTTATGTAGCGCTAGTTCAACTCTTTTAACGATAAGGGTGAGATTCCTGTGGATAATCTGTTATGATGGTTTAATGTGATTCATACACAAAGGTACAAAGCACTTTGTTTTGTTACAATTGTGGGATAAAATTGGCGATAATCTTACACCCGCCAGAATCACTAGTGGGTGACTTGTGACCCCTCTAGAGACCGTAGAGCATTGCCAATGGTCCAGATGTCTCCTTATATGTCCATGTTCATATATTTTGCAGATTATTTATATTAAACTGAGATTATCCCTAAAATGGATGTATTTTGACTCTTTATCAAGTTTATGTATTTTTGCTTCAGCTGTTAGTGAGTAAATACTGATACATTTGTTAAAGACTCTGACACTTAGGGGTCTATTTTGCAAACAGAGAAAAGCCTAAACCCGCCAATAACTGGTTTATTTACCATTATCTTGTCCTATCTATCAAGTGGTTAATGCTGACGATAGTACTGCTATCATTTAAAAAAAGCATGTTTTTAATTGGCAAATCTTTTCTATTTTTTATGGGTTTTCTTTTAATGTTTTTTATGTATTTTGAAACATTTTTTTTTGCCAATTAGTGGAATCGCAAACCCAAGTCTGGAGTTGCACCTGCGTGAAACGGCTAACTGATTCATCCGCACATCCACTGAGACTGCCCCGATGAAGCGCTAAGATAAGCCCTGCTGCTTCACGCCAGTATCGCCAAATTTCCTGAGTACCGCACAGCTGCCTTGGGGAAATTTTGTTGATAAATTGTGGCAATAGCAGATTTTCTATCGCTATGATAAATGTAAATGATCGCTAGTGGTGCATATTGATAAATAGGCCCGGCAGAAATGCTTTACCCCCTTTAGATAAGAAACATCCGAATAAACGTATTTTTAAACTCCATGAAAGAAGCACCAATTCCTACATGTGGCAAACAGGGTTGGCTTAAGGGTAAGGCCACTGAGGCAGTCGCCTAAGGCCCCAAGATCAAGGCCCCCATCTACGTGCATTACAGGTGACTTCACGAAGCAGAGGAATTGCGTAAACAGAAGGTGGTATGTGCGTGTGGCATTCACACCTGATTGTGTTGCATCGCTGGATAACTGACAACATTTTTATTCAAATAACAAGGACACGCGGATGTCAGTAGCTATACCAATATGTATTGAGGTATTGTAGTGTATGCACAATACTCCAACATAACATGCTCACTGGACATCATCAGATTATATACTTTTTTTAAATGCTCACCTTGAACAAAGAACAGATACTAAGCAATGCTTCAATATTACAGTTTTAAAACACATGGACAAGGTCGGAAATAATACAGGAACGAGTCTTTAAAAAAAAATATATGTAATAAATTACTGGTATTCATCATATATTTCAGATAAGGGATTTTAGTATCAGATAAGGGATTTTAGTATTACTTTTGAGTGTACCTGTCATAAGCTCTGTTGTATACTATACTGACAGACGTGAATTTGGGAAAGGGTATTAAGAATAAGTGATAGGGGTGTGCAGGGCGAGGGGGGGAGGTTGACTTGCTGATTTAATATGCAAGTTGTACTTATATCCCAATATGGGTACCGTAGCACAAGAAGGAATCAGAGCTACACTTCTCACCATGCTTAATATTTAATGCCCCGGAAACCCATTGCAGATGTTCAGTGTTCAATGCCAGTAAAGCTGAGAGCTTATGCCCAAGTATTCCCCCCAGGCACCAAGCGTTAAAAAAAATGGATGGTACCCTGGCATTTAATGAGCCACCTGCTGCTCTCAACTCGCCCAGAATGGGGAGTACAATTATATGGTGCTTATGGGCAGAGAGACCTTTTATTTAAACACAAACTTTTTTGGATTTAAAATAAAAGTCAGTTTAGAATTTTTCAGAGTCTGCAAAAAGCCCAATAGGATTGCACCAACACGTCTGAAAATACAAATGTACAGTAGCCACATGTCTTGCAGCATTCCTTGTATATTTGGCAGCATTTAAAAAAAAAATTGAGATGTGCTTTAAAGCTCTATTAACACCTGGAGCTAACTAGCTCCTTACCCTCTGCGAAGCCCACATGCAGCCATTTTTCCCAGAGCTCTGTTGAGTGATGCTTCGGAGGGGGCTGAGTGGTGAGCAGGAGGACCAATCAGAAGCAGCAATCAATGACATTGTGGCTTCTGATTGGTCTTTACTTGATAATACATAATGCAACTTTAATGTGCAGGTAAATCAATGCATTTCACGCACAGCGCCCTCTAGCTAGAGTATAGAATACTACACAGCTCAATACATGGAATGACCACTCTACAGTTCTTCAGTAAATCTCAGTTTACACAGAATGCATCCTAAGTAGAGATGCTCAGGCTCTGTTCCTCGAGAAACGAACACACCCGAACTTAGGAGATCCGAGTACTGACTCGCGCCCTCGGAATCGAAAACGAGGCAAAACGTCATTGTTACGTCATCGGATCTCGCTTGTTTTGAATTCCTTTTTAAGATCCAGCATAACGGGGTGGGAAGGAGGGCGGACCCCCATTTTTCTTTTCTGCCACTGCTGTGTGCCAATGTGTCCTAGGTGTGCTAGGAACTGTTGTGTGTTTGTGTCATTGCTCTGTCGCTTACCATCCAGCCAGCTCGCTGCAGTATTTGTCCGAAAGTGTATGTAAATAATATTGTGATCTGTGAGGTGGCTGCAAATTACTTGAAATTAGCGTTATTGAGGTTAATAATAATGTAGGAACAAAAAAGAGCAAAAATATGTGATTTTAGCATATTTTAGGGTTTTTCCTAAAAAATCCAAACCAAAACCAAAACACACGAGGGCGGTTTTGCCAAAACCAAAACACGAAGCTAATCCAGATCCAAAACCAAAACCAGTTCACGGGGGTCAGTGAGCATCTCTAATCCTAAGAACACCTACCAAAAATAACTTCCCACATATGGAACAATGAAAGGGTCTAGTTGGGCAATTTTTTTTAAAATTGCTACATTATTGAGGTTAAAATGATAAAAATGTAGATATCTGGGAATGCCTATGCAATTTGGTAGCAAGCACCTATGGGGTTCACAAAATAAATGTTACCAAACAAAAACACAATTTTAATTATATCAAAGTTCATTTTATTGGTGTTAAACAACTACATTCCCTGTAACAACATAGATTTCTGATCACCTTCCTGGCGGACTCGAACACAGTGAGGAATCTAATACAGCAGAGAGCAGACATCTCTATAATAAGATACAATGTTATTAATATTAAACTGCGCGATCATTGATTTTACCTGATAACACCAGTGAAAACATACACCAGCATCAATTGCAGATGACATCTTATCTAGGAAGAAGACAAGCAGGTGGGGGGATTAGAAATTACTTTCTTAGATGAACATCTCATACCTGAAAGACACAGAGAGCCGAGGATATATCTATACGTTATATTAATTGTGTTTGGAGCATTTTGATATCAGAAAGTTAACCTCATTTTCCACTTCAATGGTAGATAAAGCTAAACCGTTATCACAATTATCACACGTGGGGCGGCACGTTGGCACAGTGGTTGGCATGGCTATCAGGGTCCTAATTGTGTGGAGTTTGTAGGTTCTCCCCATGTATGTGCCCCTCACCCCCTCTACTATTTTTACAAATTCCTGCATTTGATAAGTTTACTACCTATTGATCCATATAATATATATCCATCGATAGTTCCATTATCCATGGGCAAAATTATTGGGGGATATGTTATATATATACAAATTGGGGAGGGGGGGGTGATCAGGTGCTTGCCCACCAACAGGGGAGCGGGGCATCTACCCCAAGACCTGGCTGAGCTGGGGGGACAGGAGGTCATCTAGAATAGTGGGCTACCATAGGCTGGGCCACTAGGCATTCACCAATCAGAGTAGTGGGAGGTATCCACACTGGCTGGAACTATCCACCAATCAGAGTGCAGGATGCTTTCACATGGCTTGGGACTATCCACCAATCAGAGTGCAGGATGCTTTCACATGGTCTGGGACTATCCACCAATCAGAGTGCAGAATGCTTTCACATGGCCTGGAACTATCCACCAATCAGAGTGCAGGATGCTTTCACACGTCAAGGGACCACAGGAGGTGTCAGCAATTTAACTGGGTGATTTTTACACCAATAGAGATTTGGGATGTGGTTGGCGGGCTCTGCTAAACTGCCCCCTCCCCATAAAATAAAAGTCTAGATTCACCCCTGAATGGGGGCCATGCCCAGATTTGACATAAAGAAGTTGGGAGTCAGGAAGAATGAAGGTTACTCTTTTCTGACTACAGATACATCAGGAAATATATTGCAGAACAACTAATATTGTAATTGTCATTTTATTTATCCTATTGCAGGTCTACTTGTACTATTCTTCTCTTGCATCTATTGTCTGTTTGTCTGTATATAAATGTACTGTTACTTGACTTAATGCAAGTCTACTTTGTTAATCAGCTGGGTCAATGGATTTCACCTGAATGATAAAGCATTTGAATGGCTAATTGATTTGGAATTGCAAATAGTTCCAAAATTGGATTTAGTTTGTTCTCTACCTGCCTGCACCACAGAATATGTCATGTATTCTGATTCTTCTCTGTAATAATTTACAACATTGTGACTTTATATTGTATTACTTAATGCTTGTTGAGTCCCAGTCGGTACACCCAACCCCTTGTGAAAGCACAGCATTTAAATTATTATTATACTAGGAAAAGCTTATTTTGGCAATTGAAAGATCTGACATTTTGAAATATTCTGCTAACAAGATCGTGCTTGAAGAGGGATGATCATAAAATGAGGTATATAGGTTTTTAAGCATTGAGTACTGTACTTTAATCAAAAGGTCCAGTTGTTTCTTAGTTTTATGATGTACTTTCTATTATTCTATGAGTGGACGACCTACGAGAAACGTTGATCTCAAACCTGCTCCACTTCTCATGTGGTTTTCCAAACAGAAGTAACCTCTTGTCTGAATAAGCCGCTACGGTCATGTATCCCAACAGTGGAACAAATATCTGCGACTCGCTCAAGTCCGATTCAATTTATGCAAAATTTTGACTGTTGTGTTCATTTAAAATAAACTGCTGACGGAAACTTTAGAAGATTTGCATTTAGGACATTAAACATCATAGGCAGGTGGATTAGTATCTTTTTTTTTCAATATTGCCCCACAGCAAATTTTGGTTTATGTGCTGATCTTTCCACTTTACCTGAAATGTACAGAACTCATTTTTATTATCAAACAATAACAAAAAAGTCACTGCCATTTTCGGCAGGGTCGTATCTATGCATACTGGCTTCTATCCAGCCCTTTGGTGCCCTTACTCACCCTACCCTCATAACTATCCCTGCTGCCTAGAACCAGCACTCATCAAGGCAATACAAGAGGAGGCATTCAGTGGTTAAGGTGATCACCATGGGCTTCTTCCTGCTTCAGTGTATAAGTGGAACAATGAGGATGGGATGAAAATACTGGGAAGGAAGAGAATGACACAATCACCATGTACTTCCTCCTGTATCAGTGTAAGAGTGGGACAAAGAGGGGGAGGTGAAAGTACTGGGAGAAAGGAGAATGACACAATCACCATGTGCTTCCTCCTGCATCAGTGTATGAGTGGGACAGTGAGGGTGGGATGGAGGAGAATGATGTAATCACCATGTGCTTCCTCCTACATCAGTGTATGAGTGGAATGGTGATGGTGGATGGAAGTACAGGGAAGGAGGAGAATGACAAAATCACCATGCGCTTCCTCCTGAATCAGTGTATGAGTGGGACAGTGAGGGTGGAATGAAAATGCTGGGAGGGAGGAGAATGACACAATCACCATGCGCTTCCTCCTGAATCAGTGTATGAGTGGGACAGTGAGGGTGGGATGGAGTAGAATGACACAATCACCATGCACTTCCTCCCGCATCAGTGTGTGAGTGAGACAAAGAGGAGGGGTGGATGTACTGGGAGAGAGGAGAATTACACAATCACCATGTGCTTCCCCCTGCATCAATGTATGAGTGGGACAGTGAGGGTGGGATGGAGGAGAATGATGTAATCACCATGTGCTTCCTCCTGCATCAGTGTATGAGTGGGACAGTGAGGGTGGAATGAAAATACTGGGAGGGAGGAGAATGACACATTCACCATGTGCTTCCTCCTGCATCAGTGTATGAGTGGGACAGTGAGGGTGGGATGGAGGAGAATGATGTAATCACCATGTGCATCCTCCTGCATCAGTGTATGAGTGAGATGGTGATGGTGGGATGGAAGTATAGGGAGGGAGGAGAATAACACAATCACAATGTGCTTCTTCCTGCATCAGTGTATGAGTGGGACAGTTAGGATGGGATGGAGGAGAATGATGTAATCACCATGTGCATCCTCCTGCATCAGTGTATGAGTGAGATGGTGATGGTGGGATGGAAGTATAGGGAGGGAGGAGAATAACACAATCACAATGTGCTTCTTCCTGCATCAGTGTATGAGTGGGACAGTTAGGATGGGATGGAGGAAAATGACACAATCACAATGTGCTTCCTCCTGAATCAGTGTATGAGTGGGACAGTGAGGATGGGATGGAAATACTGGGAGGGAGGAAAATGACACAATCACCATGTGCTTCCTCCTGCATCAGTGTAATGTGAGGGTGGCTGTACAGGGAGAGAGGAGAATTAAACCTTAAACTGGACTTTGCATTTTTATACCTTATGTACAGAATATAAGGCGTCATGTAAATACACGTAATCTATTAGTGCAAACATGCAAATATATCTATATCAAGGGTATGAACGTAACAACATATCCATCTTTTCTGACTCTTTAATATCTAAATTCAAAAGTCCTATTTGCAAATTAAACTACTTAGCTATCGTAAATATTAGTTAGATACTCTCTAGGAGGGAGTATCTAACACATGAATGTTATTGACAGAACCCCAGAGGGTGGTACTATGCACTAATCCACAGCACCACGACCTAGGCATAAGGTCAACACCCTGAATTGTACAGCGTGATGTCAATATTGATAAAATTGTCCACATAGGTGGCTTATTAGAGCAGATGTGATCACAGTGGTTATATAGGATGCACAAGTAAGACCCTAATATGTTTAACACCTGGAAGTTCTCCCAACGTTCCAGACACATCCATACGGGATTATATGTATGTATCAGACCGTTACTATGCAGTGACATCTCAAAGCTTTATCAGCCCATATGACAGAGTGAAAATTGATAGAGAACGAGAGACAATATTATAGATAATCCCGTTGTATTAGCTGGTGAGTCTGTGTCTTCTCTAAATGCAATTCTTTAGGTATGAGGGATGAAGCGATTGGAGATTTGAAGATGACAATTACTACAGACTGGAGAGTAAAACACTCTTCTGCAGAGACAATTACACGGCGCACCGGTCAGCGGGGGGACTGAGCACTGTTCTAGGTGTTTGTAGATGATTCTCCATAGCTAAGTATGTCAGATTTTAAAGGGACATACAATGTTACTGCCTTTTACGGAGCATTAAGTGATGTGAGGCTATCAAGGCTGCTTGTTGTAGGGATGAGTGAAAACTTACTGATTCCATTCAATGCTGAAATTGAAGTTAAAGTTCTGTCATTTCTGAATAACAAGAGATTCCTTCTCTGACAGTAAATTATTTATCTATTAATCAGCTCCAGTCTGCTTTGCTGCAGCCTCCTGCTGGGGGAATTTAAATTCCACAAAATACATATTATTTTAATCCAATATGTGTATGACCTTTCTGGTGAGATGGATGCAGAGTTTTATGACCTTGGGCTAGATTAACTAAACTGCGGGTTTGGAAAAGTGGCGATGTTGCCTATAGCAACCAATCAGATTCTAGCTGTCATTTATTTAGTGCATTCTACAAAATGACAGCTAGAATCTGATTGGTTTCTATAGGCAACATCTCCACTTACCATAGTTTGCTTCTGCACACATTTTCTTTTTTTAATTTTACATAAATAACACATCTATGTAATCAATATCAGACGTAATAAGACTCTGACTATGATACATTTTGAAAACTCTCTTTACTGCCTGTTCTGTGATCTCTGAATGAAATGCAGTCATACTAAATTATCACAAAATGTCAGCGAGCGATTATAAATTATATAGAGGTATTAGCTGACTATTCCATCTTCCACCCCCTCCCATAGTGAATTATATAGTAAACAAGCATGATAGTAATTTTGCTAAGAGACAGTTTTTTAAGTTGGTTGTATGAATGTTGCTTGATGCCACAATCTTCCTGCATCAGTATAATAGGAGCATTACAAAACTTTTCTCTTCTGTTGTGAACCCTGCTCCCCCCACTAACGCTCAGTCTGTGGTTTCCTCCTTATCTCCATTCCTCTCATCACATCATGACACTGCCGCTGTCACATGTAGCCCTGTCCTCACTAACACATCACTCATCTCCTGTTATACTCTGTGCTGCGGGGGACCCTGCTCCTTCTACTGTATAACTCTCAGTCTGTGGCTTCCTGCTGCCTCCATTCCCCTCCTCACATCATGTCACTGCCCCTGTCACATGCAGCCCTGTCCTCACTAACACATCACTCATCTCCTGTTATACTCTGTGCTGCGGGGGACCCTGCTCCTTCCACTATATAACTCTCTGTCTGTGGCTTCCTGCTGCCTCCATTCTCCTCCTCACATCATGTCCCTGCCCCTGTCACATGCAGCCCTGTCCTTACTAATACATCACTCATCTCCTGATAAACTATGTGCTGCTGGGGGACCCTGCTCCTTCCACTATATAACTCTCAGTCTGTGGCTTCCTGCTGCCTCCATTCCCCTCCACACATCATGTCACTGCCCCTGTCACATGCAGCCCTGTCCTCACTAACACATCACTCATCTCCTGATATACTCTCTGCTGCTGGGGGACCCTGCTCCTTCCACTATATAACTCTCAGTCTGTGGCTTCCTGCTGCCTCCATTCCCCTCCACACATCATGTCACTGCCCCTGTCACATGCAGCCCTGTCCTCACTAACACATCACTCATCTCCTGATATACTCTGTGCTCCTGGGGACCCTGCTCCTTCCACTATATAACTCTCAGTCTGTGGCTTCCTGCTGCCTCCATTCCCCTCCTCACATCATATCACTGCCCCTGTCACATGCAGCCCTGTCCTCACTGACACATCACTCATCTCCTGATATACTCTGTGCTGCTGGGAACCCTGCTCCTTCCACTATATAACTCTCAGTCTGTGTCTTCCTGCTGCCTCCATTCCCCTCCTCACATCATGTCACTGCCCCTGTCACATGCTGCCCTGTCCTTACTAACACATCACTAATCTCCTGATATACTCTGTGCTGTAGGGGACCCTCCTCCTTCCACTATATAACTCTCAGCCACAGTCACATGCAGCCCTGTCCTCACTAACACATCGCCCATCTCCCGACATACTCTGTGCTGCTGAGAACCCTGCTCCTTCCACTATATAACTCTCAATCTGTGGCTTCCTGCTGCCTCCATCCCCCTCCTCACATCATGTCACTGCCCCTGTTACATGCAGCCCTGTCCTCTCTAACACATCACTCATCTCCTTATATACTCTGTGCTGCTGGGGACCCTGCTCCTTCCACTATATAACTCTCAGTCTGTGGCTTCCTGCTGCCTACATTCCTCTCCTCACATCATGTCACTGCCCCTGTCACATGCAGCCCTGTCCTCTCTAACACATCACTCATCTCCTTATATACTCTGTGCTGCTGGGGACCCTGCTTCTTCCACTATATAACTCTCAGTCTGTGGCTTCCTGCCCTGTCCTCACTGACACAATCACGCAAGTCACTGCCTCCACAATACCAGCAAACTCCTCTCCTGCTGCTGCGAGCATTGCCATTATCTGTTTGGTTATGAATATTTCAGTGCTGTGATTGACTAATAACACGAGCAGGAGATGAAGAATGAATACAATAATGTGCTCTGACCCAGGTCAATCACATGTGTAACTGATGAGTGACAGATATAGAAACCAATTACAGGGTGTATTTTTATCAGTACTTTATGTTTTTTTAGGCTGGACACCAAAGTAACTTTGGGCACCTTTTGCTCAGCTTGAGCAGTAGTCTGAGAACTCTCCGTTCATCCAGCATTAAGTAGAGCAGATAAAACAAAACCTTAAAGATAATTGTCTTCCCCCCAGGATGTCACCTTACTTGGGTCATTTTGCTGCTTTGAGCTGTCAGTGAGATCGGAGCCACGTTCTCCCCGCAGAAAGACATAGAAGTGGGCTGCTTCCAATCTCCAATGAGATATTAGTATTACGAAGCACGGCAGGTATGATTAATTGCATTGTCTATGTTAGCCCTTCACACGGGCCAGCCTGCAGCAAGGGGTAAACAAATTGAATCCCTCCATCACCGCCCCACACTGGGCATTCTTGCATGTAATTAGGACATCAATGATTCATTCAAATTAAAAAGTGCTTCTCACAACTGATATATTATGCATTAGTATTGATTGGAAAACAGTAGTTAGACTTTTAACTTCCCCCCCGACGTGAAGCCAAGACTGATTCACAGCATCAAACTCTCGCTACCAGGATACCGTCCAATGTTTCTTCCAGGAAGGGCATCCGCCAATAAATGTGTTAAAAGGTCTATCTATACGAGAGTTGGTTTCACAGTCCCTTGTCTGTAACAGCATAGTGAGAAGAGACTGTAAAATCTAAAATTCTGACCCAAGTCAGCCTGTGGTGTCAAGTATATCTGGAAGCGCTTCAATCAGCTGGAGAGAATTGACACAGACCAAGTTCTGTATGCAAGGAATATTCTCTAGTTTATTGATACAAAGATACAGGTTTTTATAGGCTACTGAATAAATGAATCCTACGTCATATGCATACAATAGTTTATACCACTAGTTTATGAGAAGCGCTACTGATTAACTTTCTCACGTATTCTTGAGGTGTTTACTTTTCTCCCCCTTCTAAGGACAGATGAGCCTATTATTTCTTATCTCAAGGGGAGTTGGAGATATGCTATGTGCAACACCATGGATACAGCTCCCATACTACCAGCTGGATATGAAGCTCATTATTGTTTTCATAACTGGTTACATTCTTCAGGTGTTCTCTATTAGTTCAACTTCAAGGCCATAGGCTCACATATTGCAAAACTGCAAGTTAACAGAAAAATGAATAATCTCTTCTAGCAAATAATATTTCTATACAAGTTACAATAAAATGGCTGAACAAAGGCCTTATGAGGCCTTAACAAAAAATCATATTTAACATTTCCCATCTTTTATTCAATTTTCGACCCTTTCTCCTCCTACCTACCTAATCCTATCTATAGAACCACATTCTTAATAAGCAGGTACTTATACACATGTAGGAGGCCACATGCATAGAGTTGGTCCCCTTAGGAATCTGTCAACTCATCCCCCACTAATAAGCCTGTGATCCTCCCTGTCCTAACTTGATTTATGAGGAGATGCATTTTGGCAAATGTCCATGTCTAGAAAAGATGGTTTCTTAGAAGATGGTTTCTTAAAAGATGGTTTCTTAAAAGATAGTTAATGAGTCTATAGTAGTTCTGCAGGCCTTGCATGTCCTTTGTTCAATCTTTAGTAGTTTCTTGTTGCAAACTCTGCAGTTCTTTGGCTTTGCTAGTCCAAATAATTCATGACGCTCATAGTCTGGTCAGGTTTCAGAAGTAATTTCTGTGATCATCAGAGGTTCGGGATTTTCAGTGGTTCCCTTTTTGGAGAGACAACAATCAAGTGTCAGTAACTTCTTAATCAGCCATATATTTAGTTTCATTATCACCTATACGATCAACAGGATTGCTAAACCATTTGCTACTAATGCCAATATTTCCAATATCCAACATGAATCATTACTGACAACTTTATCAATGAGGTTATGCATCTGCACAAAGACATTTTCAGAGTTTACTCTACTATGAGTGCAAATTGTTGAGCACTCCTTCCCATATGTTTCTCACAGTGGCATAGGCAATATGTCACTTAACTGTCTGTTTCATACTGGGTTAGGGAGGCCTTAATCCCTACTTCAGTCACAATTATTCTGGCAAGACATATCAATACAATGAGACAGTCATTTCTATTTATCAGAACAAGACTCCCCTGATTTGAAGACTTTGCAGTGTTATGCGTGAATCCAGGTGTCTCTTTCCTGTACTTTCACTGCCATGGGAGTCGTCAACAGGACTTGATAAGGACCCTTGTATCTGGGTTCAAGACTTCTCCTGATGTGCTTTCTCACGACCACCCAGCCCCCCAGGGTGCAGTTTATGGGTACCTGTATCAAAATTAGGGTTTGCAATGGAGGAGAATATTTGACCATGTATTTCAGTTAGTTGTTTCTATAATAAGGCAACATAATTCAACAAATCACTATATACATGGTGTAGTTGCTATGGAAAATAACAGCCTGTTCTGTTTGCTGTGCCAAACAATATCTCATATGGTGTTAAACCTGTGTCTTTCCTAGCAGTATTTTTTTACTGAGTGCAGGTAAACATGAGATCCATGGCAGACCTGTTTCAGCCATTATTTTCTGCATTTTTAATTTCAGTGTACCATTAAGGCGCTCCATACATCCTGAACTTTGGGATCTGTAGGGGGTGTGATAGTTTCTGGAATCCTTGCCCCGTAAAGTGTATCCCTCTGTCACTTACAATGACCTCTGGTACACCATATCATCAGATTACCTCATTCGCAATTTTCTTGGCTAATGCTTTAGCATTTGCTTTTCTATACAGCCATGTCTCCAGCCAGTGACTAAAGAAGTTGACACAGACAAGCACATTCTCAAAGCCCGAGCATTTGGGAAGTTATAAAGTCTATCTGTATCCTCTTATAGGGATATTATGTCTGGGGTGTGCTTTTCCATAGGACAGACTTACTCGGGTTACTTTGTGCACAGACTAGGCATTCTGCCACTAACGACTGTGCTGCTTGGGCGAACCCTGGTACTATCCATAAGCTGCTAGTGAGTACAACCATAGCATCTTTTCCCAGATGCACTTTCTCGTGTGCTATATTGGCCATAATGGGATAAACTACTTTTGGCAGACACAAACGCTGACCTTTACACCACTCCTTGCACTTCTAGTGCTCCATGTATTGCCCAAGTCTTTTTCTTATTTTCTGTTGCTTGTCTTTCCATAAGTTGGAGTGTGCTCTGGTCAAACAGGGGTCAGGGGGTCACCATGTAAATAGACTCCCCTTGGGGTACTGGGGCTATGGCGGCTTCTCGTGCGGCCTGGTCTATTTCACTTAGCTTCGGGGGTAGTATCTCTGTGTGTGTCTTCATCTTCATCACTGTTTGGAGGACAGCTGGAATGCAGTGAACAATGCCCTGGTATGTTCATCATATTGACTGGTTTGCTTGCTGAACCCATAAGGTCCCTACTTTTCCATACAGGGCCATAATCATGCGCAATTACAAATGCATAACTTGAATCAGTGTAAATATTTACTCTTTGTCCTTTTGCATATATGCATGCAAGTGTCAGGGCCTTTAGTTCAGCTTCTTGTGCTGACATGTGACTCGGTAGAGTCTGTTGAATCACTATTTCTGTGTGTGTGGTTACAGCACACCCTGTATACGGGACAGGATCTATGTGATAGTGTGAACCATCTACAAAAAGAGTGATGTCTGCATCTGGTAATGGTTTATCTTTAATGTGAGATAAAACCAGAGATTCTTGTTTCATTAGTTCTATGCAATCATGTTCAGAAAAATTTTGTTTGCATTTTTTTTTTTTTCCTTTCTTTCTGTTCAAGCTGGAATGGAATTCCCCCAAATCCCTAGGGTAACCCCAATATATACAGGTACTTCTCCCATCTTTTGAAACTTGCTGCAATAAGGCAGCAGGATTCAACATTGTGCACTGCTTATGTGTAACGTTACTGGGAGTAAGCAGTGCTACTTCATTAGGATAGGCTTCAGTAAGGAGCATGTGGAATCCAAGGAAAAGGTTCTTGGTTTCTGAGTTCCACAAAGTTTACACTCATTAGATGGAGTGTACAGTACAACGGTTAAGACAGATGTGGTAACTTTAATTCTTCTGGAAGAGAAACACTTAGCTTAAATAACCTGTTAATAAGCCACATCATCAGTTCTATTAGTGTATATAATAATGTGTTGGGCCACAATACTCACAAACACATTCCTGCATTGGGTGTAAACCCCTGTAGTCATGGGTTGCTCTTTTCTTTATTTGGTTGGGTTAAACTTTCATATTAGAATTTTCTAATTATGTATAATGATCTATACATTACTATGGGCCTGAGTCTGGTTCTTCCAAACTTGGCTTTCCTTTCTAGTCTAGTACACATCTACAGCGCACAGCAAAGGAAAATAACGTGCAATCTATATTCCTCCTGCTAATATCAATGAACTCCCCTCTCTGGTCTCCCTTGGACCTTTAAAAAACTTAAAATACAGTTTACTCAGATTCCCCTTGTCTGAAGGTCTTAACATATATCTGTGAACATGAGAGGCTCTGGGGCCTCTTGTGCTTCCTTTTTTTTTTTTTTTTTTTTTTCTTCTAATAAAAAAGGAAAGGGAGGAAGAAAATACACAGTGCGCTCGGCAAGTGTTATATGTCACTCATTTCACAATAGGAGGGAATGTCCTTTGTGCTGTATATCTTCATACTTAGTAAATCTGGCCGGTAACAAATGTTTTGCTTGTGCTTGGTTTCTGTCACAACGTACGATACCGTTAAGGTAACTGGGTGTCCTAGCACAATATCTATACTCTTTTCAAGCACTAAAGCAGAGTAGTATGCAAGTGACCTTAGCTTGCGACCATGTATTTGTGTCAGTACTCCTTGTACATGTGCACTGACTTCATAACAAAATAATGTGAAAGGCTTGTCATAATCTGGCAAAGCCAGTGCTGGCGCTGAAGTTATTTCAGCTTAAAATTGGTTAAACATTTGGTTCTGCTCAGAGGAGAGTATAAATGGCTTGCTATGATCCAGAAGTGCTAATGCAGGAGCACATACAATTGCTCTTAAAGTCTTAAATCTTTTTCATTTCTGTAAAAATATAGAATTCCCATCAATGCATTACCATACCCACAATAAAAAGAATTATTTACAGTATATGACAATTATAGCACAGTAAATAAGGGCAGTAAATGTCTTTACAAATACTGATTTACTCAAAACTGTAATGAGGATACAAATAAAAACCTTTTGCTTTCTGCACATACAGAAAAACCACCTAGTTCATGCATTTGCTATGCGAATAGCACATAAACTCTAATATCTCTTCCAAAACAAGGTAATCATTACTCAGAAGAGTTTACGTTATTTAAATCCTTCATTAGTTTATACTTATGTTTGTTGTGGTGCAAAGATGGTGCATTGGAAGTTAAATCAATGCAATCTGGATTGCCTAATGGGTCTTTGCAGCTGGAGACCTGTGAATAAAAAAAACTTTTGCATAGAGATTAACATTTATTTACTAGGAATTACTGTAACTGTAACATGCGTGTATACTGTTATCAGGTAACCAGTGAACAGCTGCTAAAAGCTTAACTGTGACGCTATGCGTTCCATGCCTTGATTTCCTCAAAGGGGCAGTCCCTAATTTCACAAATAGAGAATGTCAAAGTGACGAGACCTGGGCGAGTGTTCAAAGCCACTCCTTTCTTATCATCTCTTAGTACAGCCCTTTTAAATGACACTAATTAAATTTCCGGGTTTAGAAACATTCAATCTGGAATCTTGGTTCCAAGTATTCAACCATTTTAAAAGCAGCACTGTCTCATAAATCAGAGTACTCTCGTTAGACACAATACATTGTGTCTGTAAATCATTCAACATTTTCTCAACAAAATCTCTCTCCCGTGACCAAATATTCACACATATTTCTAGATTCTGTGATTTTCGTGTTCAAAGTAAAAATATATTCACTTAAGTCTCGCTCACAGACGACATTTTATCTCGTAACATTTCTTTAAAGGCATAACAAACCCTCCTGATTTCTGAGAACATTCATCAGCGCCATTTTAACACAGATAAAAACAGCATGTAAGCTCACTCCCACAATTCTCAACTTCATTAAAGAGAAAGCTATATTTCTGAACTTCAGAAACAAAATTATTTTGTTCAAATACAGAAACGGCTTGTTGGATCCCAGCCAGCTTTGTTCTGACACTAGTACTTATAGTGATAATGTACATTATTTACAATCTTGTCCGTGCAATCGGACCAAACATTTTAAAACTTCTTTTGTATCTTTTTAAAAGCTTATCATTAAGCAATGAATGTACAACTTTTTCAACCTTGAAACATGTCTCTTGTAAAAAACGGACAAGACAGACAAACATTGTGATTTAAAGTAAATCAAACATCTCCCTTATAGAGCACTAAGACAAAGAACAAACAATGTGAATTATCACGGATCTCTCTCACACGCAGTAAGACGGAGACAAAACTCACATACAGAGAAAGAAAACTTAACTGACATCTTCCAGCCTACTGCTGTGGAACTACAAGTCCCAGCATTACACTAAATACAAGTTAGCTTCAACATGTTATCATCAATCAGCACTCCGGACACATTTTTTTAATTTTACATACATTGTCAAAAAACAAAAAACAGTGTGCTTCTTATCTCAACACACTGAAATCATTTACACAGAATAAGGGAGGGGCACATTTCACTTATTCAGCTGCACAGGATCAAACATACATTTATAATATACAACCTACTTGATTCATTATTCAGCTTCCGATGCATTTAGCATATCCACATATATTTCGACTTTTCAGATCTCTTAACTTTCCTGTGCCACCTCAAACAATCTCTTGGGGTTTGATCTCAATACCCCTTTGTTCTTGTCACATTACCACTTGCAACACCTTTGTTTCTCCATCCACACATATCTTTGGCTATCCCCGCTTTCTTGAAAAATTCCCTGCAGACCTTCTACTCCCCCATTTCCTTTAGTCTTTGTGCATCATATCTATGAGGGAGCTGCTGTCATTTGTTTACTATCTATATTACTCATATTGACAGTATTCTGTTGAGTCCAAATCGGGACTCTTATCTAGTTTCTGTGGGTTGTCCTTGCACTGGACGTCCCGTTCTGTGGACTCCTTGTACTGGATGTCCGTGCTAAATAGCTTCTTTGACAGTATCTGGGACGAAGGTCTTTTGGAAATCTCTCTTACACAATTTGGGCAGATTACAGAATCTCCCTTCTTTGATATACCTCTGGGGATGGTGTCTAAAATGTTCACTCAATGTTCAAAACAATAACTCTCTAAATCCCTCTATTCCATTACATGCTTCTTTGATCAATGTCTTATGTGACTTTTATGCTTTATACATCATACATAGGTACAAACACATGCACTCAAAATTCAATCATCTTTCAAAAATCTAATCAACAATACAATTACAGTAAACAAATTGGGTTAATACTGTATTATATTAATCAGATGATACTTGAGACTCACAAATTCGCGTGTCAGGTGCCTCAGACAGACATGAGGTGACCCAGACTAGGAAGACCAACGAGTAGAAATCTACTGACCGCGGATGTTGGGGTTCAATGTGCTGGGAAACCTCCGTTGTCTGTCTTGTAGCCTGCTGGACAGCGAATCTCGGTGGGACCTCCAAGTTGTAAAATCTAAAATTCTGACCCAAGTCAGCCTGTGGTGTCAAGTATATCTGGAAGCGCTTCAATCAGCTGGAGAGAATTGACACAGACCAAGTTCTGTATGCAAGGAATATTCTCTAGTTTATTGATACAAAGATACAGGTTTTTATAGGCTACTGAATAAATGAATCCTACGTCATATGCATACAATAGTTTATACCACTAGTTTATGAGAAGCGCTACTGATTAACTTTCTCACGTATTCTTGAGGTGTTTACTTTTCTCCCCCTTCTAAGGACAGATGAGCCTATTATTTCTTATCTCAAGGGGAGTTGGAGATATGCTATGTGCAACACCATGGATACAGCTCCCATACTACCAGCTGGATATGAAGCTCATTATTGTTTTCATAACTGGTTACATTCTTCAGGTGTTCTCTATTAGTTCAACTTCAAGGCCATAGGCTCACATATTGCAAAACTGCAAGTTAACAGAAAAATGAATAATCTCTTCTAGCAAATAATATTTCTATACAAGTTACAATAAAATGGCTGAACAAAGGCCTTATGAGGCCTTAACAAAAAATCATATTTAACAAGACCAAGCAACGCTTGGATAGATCTGGAGAAATGTTAGTTTGTTTTATACACCAGAGCTCCAAGTAACATCCCAAATATAATTATAGATGGAAAAGTTTTATGAACTTATCACAATTGGAGATTTAAACATGGAACATATTTTTTTTGTTGGTAACCGTATTGAAGGCCGCGGTAGGATGTTTTCCAGATTTTCAAATGTCTGATAACATAGATCAATAGCTTGCGTTTCTTATATAATATTTTAAGTACTAAGCTGCCTATTCTTATAGGGCTTAAAAAAAAACAAAAGTAGGATTAATGCACTCGCTTGCTTTTAATATGATATACAGATTTAAGAGAGTAGACATGATCACACCCTACCATCATACTTGCCAACTCTCCCTGGATGTCAGGGAGACTCCCTGAAATAGGGGTGATCTCCCTCACTCCCTGAAGAGTCTGGCATTCTCCCTGATGCTGAGCCAGTACAAGACGTGGTTGGCTTCGCCATCTGTGGCATGATGACAGTTCAGAAATTGTGTCCTATGTCCATGTATTGATGCCTATGGAGGTGGCCATTTTCATGGAGACCAAGATTTAATCAAAGACTGACAGGTAAGACAACATGACTTCAGTAATGGAGACAGAAATGTAAAAGACACTTCAGTCTCTAGGGATTCATTAGCTGCTTTTCTTTAACGCATAGTTGCCTACTCTCCCGGAATGTTCAGGAGACTCCCGCATTTCTGGGAGACCTCCCGGGAGAGCAGGGCAACCTCTTGGTTCTCGCCCCCGCAATATATAAGTGGTGGGGGTGGGGCTGAATGACACAAATATTGTGTCATATTAGCCCCGTTCCCTGCTGTAATTGGCCAAAATTGTGGTAATCGTTTAGGGGTGGGGCCAAATGATGCAATTAGAGAAGCCCCGCCCCCGCATGCCCACCTCCCCCAGGATCTCCCTGAAGCCAACGAGGAAAAGTTGGCAAGTATGCCTAACATATGATGTTGATGTCACTGGGACTTACACTCCAAGCACTGCTGCAGGATATATTGGTAAAATTATAGTCGGAGAGGGGAGGATTCAATACAACGCGAGGTGCCGCAGAAGCCTTGTGACTCCTAAGACATCGCTGCGAGCAAAAATTAGGCATCTTTTAGGTACCACCCGTAAGTGTGCGCAGCCTCGCGCTGAATTGAATTCCCAGCAAAGTGTCACCATCAGTATAATGCGGTTATGAAGAATAAATGTTTGGGATAGGAGGGTTCTACGGCGAGTCATAGTGGTCATATCTGGTACTGCAGCCTTCTAGGTAACTTTTTTTAGCATCTTCTAGACAATTCTTTGCTTGGCGAGATTCCAGGGACTTGTCAATCCCACTCCCACCTAAACAGAAAAATCACCTAGGAAGGAAAAATTGAATCTGGACCTTTATGAGATAAGAAGGGAGCTTAGGTATTACTAGTGCTTCAGCTCAATGACTAAGCTCAGCCCTGAGCTAATCCGAAAATCATAAAGCAACATGTCATATCATCTGTACACTTACCCAACAGTCCCTGGTATAACCCTGGTTCCCAATGGCTAACTTTTAAATGGGACACTGGATCTGACCTCAGTTGTCCTGATTTTTTTATTTTTTATTTTAAAATCTTAGGCTGCATTGTATGTATATGTAAAACTTCCCATAACATGACACTTTGGGCCTCATTCATTGAGCAACGTAAGTGCCTATACGTGCCATATTGCGCGCATGCCCAGAAACAAACTATATACCTGAGATGTATGAAATTCATCGTCAAGCACAAAGGACCCTTACTACAGCCAACGATGTCATTGGTGGAACGGGGAGGGGACAGGGCGTATGCACGTAGTCAGTGTACAGTAAGGGCGTGCCAAGCTGGGGCGCACACAGCAGTGTCCAATCCAAGTTCTGGGCATATCTCTGGTACCCGATATTCTGTTGTATCACCTGCACCAGCTACAGGTCAGGTGTAAGTGCTGAGTACTAGTGATGATAACTACGTATACAGCTAGAACATGTGTTTGTATCAGGAGCAACTGTAAAAATGCATTTTATGTTCAGCAGACATTAATAACATCCTGATTAATGTATTTTATAAGGGAAAAAAATGAAAAAAGACATGTTTTTTTCATTAAAACTATATTATTATTAACTTAACAGGTGACAATTAATGAATATTTCATTTTTCTGTGCGTTTTGATGAGACTTTATATTACACATATGTATTATACGTATCCTGCAGTGCCTTGTGTCTGTCTCAATACGCCAAGTGCCGTATACGCAGATCTATCCAGGCCCATATTCAACAAGAGACGTTTCTTCAGATCCGCTTCTAGTTGAAAACAAACACACAATACGTTCCTTTTGCACGTCTTAAAGAAGCAGGCCCTATAAATCTATTGCCTGTCTCTATCAGATAACCACATCCCTGGCTGTTTGTTCTCCGTGGATGTAAATGGCTGCTTTTCAAGGATTTCCCTGCAGATTGTGATGCCATAAATACAGCAAAGATCATTTACTGAGACATTACTGACTGTACGGTTTCAGTAAATCAGCTAAGTCATCCGTGCATTTGCTACCATAGAATAATACACAACGATGTGTTATAGCCACTCGGTATCACAGTCTGGTAATTAGATGGAACTTGGTACTTCTTGTAATGAACATATGTCGCCTACTCATTAAATCTGTTATTTTCTCCACCCATCGTTGCCACAGACGGTGAACATGACAAACCCCAGTATTTTATTATTAAGAGCAAATAAGATATGGAATATATTAAGACCTGCAATTAGCCACTGGCCTGTCGGGCTATCAGAGAGAAAGCAATCCAGACTACAATGCAGTGCGGTGGCTGTGACAAGGCAGAGTGATTATGTGAATCCACTGCGGAACACAGAATCGTACGTCTGTCTAACAATGACCTGATAACCACTAACCATCAACAGATACAATGAGCTGCTGCTGCCAGGGATTTTCTACTATCACAAAACTTTGATTGAATGGTTTATGTGCACACCATTGCAATGTTAACTACATGCATTGTTTTTCAGTCATGCCTGTACATCATCGAGCAGAGTTGTTACGCTAGAATACGAGAATATAATTGCTATTGAATGTAGCAGAGCTGTGTCTTACACTAGGATTGTTCTACCTAGAGATAATTGGCTTCCAAGTTGAATATTTTATATATGGCAGCATTGTTTAAATGCTTCAATAAAGATCGCTCATATATTGGTAAATGGGTAAGGGAAAGTAGGCAGGAACCAGGTTCAGCCAAAACCGGGCTCCTTAAAAGTGCACTAGAAAGTCTGATCACCTGTCTGAAAGTACTCACAATCCAAGGCTCCTCTTTTAATCTCCTAATGTTGCCCACAGATGACCAAAACAGGGTTTCTCACCCCTGATCTACAAAATATGGGCTCATACACACAGGTGTTAATAACAGGCAATTAAACATGTTCATTAAGAATTGTAAACACACTTTTAGCACTAAAGGGATATATTTACTAAACTGTGGGTTTGAAAAAGTGGAGATGTTGCCTACAGCAACCAATCAGATTTTAGTCATCATTTATTTAGTACATTCTACAAAATGACAGCTAGAATCTGATTTGTTGTTATAGGCAACATCTCCACTTTTTCAAACCCGCAGTTTAGTAAATATACCATAATTGTCAACTCTCCCGGAATGTCCTGAAGACTCCCGGATTCTAGGTAGGTCTCCCGGACTCCCGGGAGAGTATAGCAGCCTCTCAGGAAGTGGGCAGAATTAGATCCAAAAAGCAGCGAATTCTTAGAGAATCGCAGCATTTGGCCCCGCTGTAAAAATGACTCGTTTGCGTCATTACATCGCGGGGGGTGGGGCCAAGGTGGTGCGATTTGCATAGCGCTGCCCCTAAAATGGCCACCTCCCCCAGGCAGCTCTAAAATAAAATGTATAGAAATTGATTTGCACACACGCTCTCTGTAAAAATGTAACGTTTTGTGGGATAGCTCAGTAAGTACATAATACACTATGTTGCAGGAAGGCATTGAGAACGGTCTGTTAAAACTAAAGTGATGACAAAGAACAATGTCTTGCCTTTGCTGTTAACAAGTGTTGTTTCTCTGTCTACGAGCGCTATATGTCTATGGCATTTTGTAAACATGAATCTTTTGGCATAATTATTTGTATTCATATTCTGGGAGAACGTATAAATCTTTGTGTTCATTATAGTACGTCTGCGTGTATAGAATTGTATGTACTACGTCAGTACCATGTGCAGAGTTCTACATTGTTCCCATAAAATACAAGTCAGTTATTGCAGAATTTATTAAGAGCGGCTATTGTGTGACGAGACCTTAACATTTAGTAGACATTTCTTATATAGGATAAATGATTACATTCATTTCCCCAGCACCCAATTACTTATCAGCATATGAAAGAGACAGTAAGGTAAGAATCTGCACTAAAAACACAGATCTGATTAAAAATGAAGCCACATATACTAAACAATTTCTACAATGGGCCTGATTCATTACGGCACGCAAAATGAATGTATTGCGCGTATATTAAAAACACATGTACATCAGGCATGCGCACCTCTGTATACAACAAGGAGCGGACGTACAGATACTTCTGGTGATGAATACGGGTCTAGGTCCGCTCTGCTCTAACAGACAATACACTGTAGGATACGTCAAATACATATGTGGAATATAAAGTCACAAAAGAATGCACAGAAAAAAAAACAACTTAATGACAACACATTTTAAAAATTGTTTTTAAAAAAAAAAAATCCCCTATAAAATACAGTTATTAGGTTATTACTGTCTACTATAAATAAAATGTATTTTTACAGTTGCTCCTGATACAAACACATGTTCTAGCTGTATACACAGCCGTCATCACTAGTAATCAGCACTTACACCCAACCTGTAGATGGTACAAGTGATAGGACAGAAAAACACAGACCTGAGAGATGCCCAAAGCTTGAATCGGACGCTACTGCATGCGCTCCAGCTTGGCACGTCCTTACTGTACACTGACTACGTACATACGCCCAGTCCCCTCCCCGTTCCACCAATGAACTCGTAGGCTGTAGTAAGGGTACTTTGCGCTCAAAGATGAATTGGACGTTGCTGCCTTCACTGGTCCAGATCTGGGCATGCACAGAGTGGTTTTACACGAAATACGCCACGTATTGGCATTTACGTTCTTTAACAAATCAAGCCCTATGCGTTTGATAAGTTGGTTGTAGCTATAATGACAGGGCAAGACTTAATTAAAACAATCAAGTGTCTTTCGTGTCTCCAAGAGATACTACTCCACCCTCCCCGGCCTTCTCTGCTTTTCTGAGAGACCAGAGCGAGGGTCTTGAGATGGTGAAACAGCGTTGCCACCTGTAGGGCCCCTCCCCCAGCAGTGACTGGGCGGAGCCTAGAGCACCTAAGATTCTTTGCAAAGGCTTCAATTATGCAAATCCAGCCCTATGAAAACTAACGTGAAAATAACAGTTACACGAGTCGTAACTTTTCCCTCTACTTTTATCTTAAAATGCAGAATTTAATGGATATGATTTAATTTCCTAGCAATTAACTGCACAGCCTGCCAGAGGTCTTTTTTTATTGCAATGTCTTCTTTTTATATATGTACATGTAATAAAATACTAGTTTTATTTTATTTTAATCTTTTTTTCCCAAGCATATACATGTATACATGTAGATGAATATTGGTATAACTTTATTAAAAACATACTGAAAAATAAAATAGTCTGTAATTGGAGTAAAATAAATGTAATTTTGTTCCTTGTACCGGGTCACAGAGATCTAAGGCTTTGACATGTTCTTTTGCGTCGCCTTTGAAAAAATTCTTGTAAGAGCATCCAAGAAAGAAATCTGCCAGATGTTTGCTCCCCCGATGGAAGCCCGTAATGACACAATTAACTTATATAGCCGTAGAGTTTACTCATTTCAAGTGTCTGAATCACTAATTAATCTGATTTCCGTGACAGCCACTAAGCTGGTCTTAGAGTAATGCTTCAATGAGCATTGATTTCAAGGCGGCTGATGGGATCTACGGCCTGATGCCTGTACAGACTTCTGGTGACCTTGGGTAGCCCCCAGCCAATTACAGACCAGTGGGGGCCTTTAATCGATTATAGATCACCACCCAGGAACTGCATTTAAACCACCTGTGATTGCCAGATAATCTTTTACCAAGTAACACAGTCGCCATAGTCCAGATCCACTTGTAGAGTTCATTCTGCATGTGACGGTTGTATGACACTTGAATGTGGCTTCTTTACCACCAGATAGTGGCCCTAATGCGAAATATGGCCAGGGCCCCACCCACTTTCCTACCACTAATAACAAGCAATAGTGTATTATAGTAATAATTATTGTTCTTCATATATACAGCGACAATTGTTCATGTCTCAGTTATGCAGATTATAATGCAGCCCCCTTACGGTATATAATTCAGGCAAAGGTTACCCAGTATATAATAAATCCTCCCCCTCCAATTATTCATCTTGTAATGACCCCCTACAACTACTCTGCACATATTAAAGACCCCAACTGTCAATCGTATACTGTAGCTGCCCCTGCAAGTCAATTTGGTACATTTTTAGATCAAATTTGCCCAATATCATTTTGTGTAGACCCAAAACAATTGCAAATCCTGTTTAACATCTGATCAGGATCGATAGTGAATAAGATTGACAGCAAAATGGTTGACCAATGTCAGCACTAACAGGTTATGTGATTGACTATTTAAAACAAAATTGCCTGGATTAAAAAAAAAAATGTGTTTATATATATATATATATATATATATATATATATATATATACAGAAAGTTACAACTAACCTCAAATTAATACGCTTAATCCTAATGGTAACATCAGGACCAGCCTAATCTGTTCTTGTGCCCCAACACACATCATAGTTGTGCCCTTAATATCCCCAAATTACGGCTTACCTCCCATAAATGACACTCCATTTGATTCTCCCCTCCATCGTGATAACCTACCCCCCGAACTGATTCTCCCCCATAACTGACTCCGTCGTGGATTGGTTCTATTCTCTACTTACCTGTGGAGAGGTGTTTTCCAGATATACTGAATTGGGCTCCAAGATATGATTTTGAATGTCTAACTTTAATGGGACCCCCAAGTGTTTCCTGAGAGCTAGAGGAAATCCGGGTTAGATAGAGGGGAGATCTGGTATTCCAGGAGAAAGAGGCAAAAGCGGGATCGACTTGCTGAAATCCAAACAGCTTGAAACTATGATTATTAATCCGTCATTCTGGCTTCCCGTACGAACACACACCCTGAACTGTTGTCTGGTCAGACCGAAGCTTAGGCTGGCACTGACTAACATTAGCGGGAGTATTAAATCTCAATCTGTCCCAAACTTCTACCGTAGACCCAACTTCAGCTGAGCTTTACCGCATATCAAAACTCTACTTGTGATTCTATAATTTTCAACTATCCTGAGCACTAATTTGCTATTTATGATAGTAGCATCGCAGCAGATATAGATATCTGCTGATTTGCATCTCCTATCGTTTTACTGAGCACTCCCCATAACAATGTATGGGGAGTGCTCAGTAACGCTATTTAACAATAAATGTAATTAACTTTTCAAACATGTTAATGTACGCCAGCTTGAGCTGGCGTACACTATCATAAATGAAAAGTTTCAGTGCTGTCAGCTCTGCTCCGAAGAGCAGAGCTGGACAGCGCATGTGTGGAGGGATCACATGATCCCTCCCTGTCACTCACCGCTCTCTCTCTGCAGCTATAGTTGCAGAGGGAGAGCAGAGATGTCTGTGCGCATGCCCGAGGGTTTCACTCAGCGCATGCGCACTGGAGTCAGAAGAGGAGCCCCGTTGACCACGCACTGCTTCGGGAACGAAGCTGCAGTGGTATGTTTTCCACTTCACACGAACAGCAGTTTTTCGGAACTGCTGTTCCTGTGTTGCTTTTTTAATAAATATGAGAAATAGTTCAATCCTTATCAGTGCGATAAGGATTGAAAACTATTTTTCATATTTTGCGAGTTTTGATAAATGTGCCCCATAGTACTGTCTCTTGAGCGAACATGGTATACTCTATGGTTGGATTTCTCAACCTTTTTGTGTCACAGCAAATGTCCACCAAGTGTCCCTTAATGTGTGTCAATTTACTACAAGTACCCATGACAGTATACTCATTTATTCCCCCCAATTTACAGATGTATACCAAGCAACCCTTTACATGTTTAAGTATTAAAAATATACTTCATTTCATTTGTCTTCTATAAATTGTGTTCTTTACTAATACACAAACTGTTATTTTGAGTTTAATATTCCGGCTGAAAAATCTGAGGTGCCTCTGGGGATACTCGGACCACGGATTAAGAACCTGTGCCCTGTGAACCACAGCTGGAAGTTACCCCTTGTGTTTTGCAGAGAAGCATGGGGGGGGCCCAATAGTGGAAAGGGCAAAGGTCTCAAGAGTGAGCTAGTTTCTAATATCTCAAAAGAGCAACACATTTTATTCAAGTTCTGGATGATCCGGAGCATCTAGCAGGAAGCGATCATATTGGAGGGTCTACGTACAGCGATGCGAACGGTGTAATTTTGAGGATCAATACAGGGATAAGAACCAGGGAACGAGGAGTTAAAAGAAGAAGTTACATTATCATGTAAGAAACGGCGCAGCCACACTGCCGATGGTCCTCTGTATTGATCACGGTTACATTGAGCAATTGCTGTAAATTAATGGGCCGAGCTGTGAAATAAATGATCACGGGTTTGTGCTTGGGAAGAATTACAAAAAGAAAAACACATGTTCTACACTGAAGCCCTCTTTGCAGGCATGTTTCTGTTACATACTGTCCTTTATTTTAATAATTCACTAAAATGTGTGATGTGGATTCTGAAGTGTAAAATTGGTTTGAAATAAAATTCTAA
Source organism: Mixophyes fleayi (assembly GCF_038048845.1). NCBI lineage: Eukaryota > Metazoa > Chordata > Amphibia > Anura > Limnodynastidae > Mixophyes > Mixophyes fleayi. The sequence goes on along the minus strand of NC_134403.1, from coordinate 367,690,654 downwards.
ATTCTTGTTTTTTTTATTTAGTTTTTGCAGATTTATTTCTATGACGTTTTTACGCATTTTTTAACGGAAGCTGAGGTTGGTTTTCTTGCAATTTTTTTAAATGTATTGTTTTGACGACAGTTTACCATAAATTTTTTGTATTGGGGTGCGTAAAATTAAAAGTAGCAGTAAAAAAAATACCAAATGAGAAATGCTTGGAGTCATCCAAACAAAATAAATGAATGTAAATTAATGCTGTCGGGAGAGAATGATGATATATTATAAATGAAAATCGGTTGGGTGAAAGTCATGACCGGACAGTGAATTTGTAAGGATATAGTGGGCCTGAATCATTAAGCCACGCAAAACGAACGTAATGTGCATTTGTTTAAAAAATACACGTGAAACGAATATAGACACATCTGTAGTCAACACTGAACTGATGGGAAGATTCGTGTGGTGTTTAATACTGGTGTAAGTCAGCTCTGCTCTACGTTTCCTGAAAACATTTATTAGGATATAATTAATGTCTACTGAATGTTTTTATTTGCTCTTGCTTGCAAACACACAGATGTCATCAGGGGCGGACCTAGACTTTATTTTTAGGAGGGGTGAATTAGCATAGGCACGCCCCCTCCATTCTGATTGGCTGGCTCCGGTTGGCACCACCCACGATTGGCCAAGCCCCTCCCTGTTTTGATCGGCATCTAGGACACAATTTAAAGGGAGACTTGTGCTGTCCGGGTGGAGGGGGGGTGATTGCCCCAGTCGCCCCCTCCTGGATCCACCACTGGCTGTCATCACTAGTAATCGGCACTTACCCCCGACCTGTAGCGGGAACAAGTGATACGGCTAAAAAAAAAGTACCTGAGAGAAGCCCAGTGCTTGAATAGGACGTTGCTGCATGCGCTTGAGCTTAGTACGTCCTTACTATACATTGACTACGTACATACCCCCTTTCCTCATCCTGTTCCCTCTGTGAAATCATAGGCGATCGTAAGTGTCCTCGTAGATAATTGGACGTTGCTGCGTTCTGTGGTGTATTGTCTGGTTCTGGCCATACACAGGGTAATTATATACAATATATGCAAAAAATGCCACCTACACTCTTTAATGAACCAGGCCCAGTGTGTTTAGGAGAATAGGAAAAAAAAAAAGGGGGTGGGTATGTTTATGTAAAACCTGGATGAGAACTGCCCAGTGTGGGGGATATATGTGAATATTATGACAAGAGAACTATACAACTAGATATACTGTACATTCAGACACATTCCTTAATAAACTATTGATCCGTGTTTTTTATAAGCCACCCTGAATTGTGACTGCACAGAAACGTAATTATTTTTACAAGGTGAAAGAGCAGTTGAATAAAACTTACTGAATGCTTCAAAAGGTGAATAATCCAGGGAAGTTTTCCAATTGACATTTTTGGGGTCTGTAGGAATTCTCTTCCCCTGTGAGGCAACAGTCACACCCGGGGAAGGTCGGGGTTTGTTTTGTCTTCCTCTTGCTCAACACATTTAGAATTTAGGAAAGGTGGAACTTAATGGACCTGTGTATTTTTTCGACTTTACTAACTATGCAAAACTTTTTATTTTTTCTTTCTAGAAAACATCAGTCATTCTCGCATTTTACAAAGTGAACGGGCACCCAACTTTGGCAGATTGGACACAATGATAAGAATATGCAAACAACAAAAACACAATACCACACATTGTTAAAAACAATATCTGTTTACACGTGTAGCTGTGTATACAGCACCACAAAGTCAAGCAATTTACTGGATGCACATAGTGGGCATGATCCAAGTACGAACGCAACTTTTATAAAAGAGCGCGGAACTTGAGCGCAGTCCCGAACATATAAACAGGCAGCCGGGCGCGTGCGCATTCTATATCGTTTTATTTGTACAGCCTCCTGGGCATTAGGAGGAGGGCTGTGCGAATTAATTAGTCAAGTGCTGGGGCTTATATTTTATCCAGCCCTCTTGCTTCTCATTGATCTGTGTTTAGATTTAAGGCAGGGAGGGCTTAGCCTCCCAGCCAGTTATAGAGTTTCACTACCTGTGTTGTTGCTGACCTGCTCATTTGTCTCCTGACTTTTGATTGACCTCCTGTTGTGACCCTTGTCTGAACTTGGACCTTGCCTGTAGCCTTGATCTCTGCCTGAATTCTGGATTTTGCTGTTTCGCTTGTGACCCTGACCCTTTGGCCTGACCCTGACTACTCTGCTCGCTTCGGACCCCTGATCCCGGCCTGCTTCTGACCACCCACTTTATTTTCTTGGCAGCTGCTAAAGGTGACGACCTTGATACCTATTGTTCTTAAATTTATCTTGATAGACGTTAGCCATAACAGCATGTTGAGTAAGAAAAGGTCGTATACTGGCAGTGTTTTTTTAAGGTGGAATCAACAGGACTGGGAGAGAGTCTGGATGTGAGGAATAAAGCAGAAGACGGAGTCAATTGTGAAACCAAGGTTAGTAACAGTGAGGGAGATTTGAGTAGAGGTGGTGATTCTAGCGAGAGGGAAGATAAGTTCTGTTTTGATTAGGTAGCACCGGGACATCCATCTGGAGATATCTGAAAGACAGATGGTTACACAAGATAGTACAGAAGAGGAGAGGTCAGGAGAAGAGATATAGATTTGAGTATTATCAGCGTAGAGGTGGTATTGGAGGTTAAATAAATGAATTAGTACTCCAAGAGAAGAGGTGTGCAATGAAAAAAGTAAAGGGCCAAGAATAGTACCTTGTGGGACCCCAACAGATAGTGGGAGTGAAGGGGAGGATGTACTAGAGTTAGAAACACCAAAGGACCGGTTCAATAGGTAGGAAGTGAACCAGGAAAGAACTGTGTCACACAGGCCAATGGAGTGATGGGTGTGTAGGAGAAGAGGATGATCAACAGTATCAAAAGCAACAGAGAGGTCTAGGCGAATGAGTATAGAGAAATTACCCTTCATCATCATCATCATCATCATCATCATCATTTGATGCTTGATTGTAGAGAGTCAAGAAGAGTGTGAGAGGAGAGAAAGTGAGACAGGCATTTGTACACTTATTGCTCAAGTAATTTGGAGGCAAAGGGGAGGAGATAAATAGGGTGGTAGTTTGAGAGAGAGTCTGGATTGAGAGATGGTTTCTTTAGAACTGGTGAGATAAGCGTATGTTTAAAGGAGGATGGAAAGGTACCACTGGAGAGAGACAGGTTGAAGAGGTGAGCTAGAGGTGGGCATGCAGTGGAGGAGAGGGAGTGGACAAGTTGCGAGGAAATAGGGTCGAGGGGACAGATTGTAAGTTGAGATGATGAGATGAGTGTAGAGACTTCATTTTCAGTTACTGGAGAGAATGAATTAAGGGTGACTTGGGGAGTGTAGGTGAAGGTTGGTGGAGTGCGTAGAATTTAGCATGAGGAAATATCTTGTCAAATGGTGCCAATTTTTTCTTTGAAGTAGGTGGCAAAATCATGGGCTGTGAGGGAGGAAGGGGGAGAAGGTGCAGGTGGGCAGGGAAGTGAGTTGAAGGTGGAAAAGAGACAACGTGGGTTAGACGACTGGGTGAATATTAGAGATTTGAAGAATGTTTGTTTGGCAATTGAAAGGACAGCGCTGTAAGATTAAAGCAGGAGTTTATAGTGGTGGAAATCAGGATAGAAATGAGATTTCCTCCGGTGGCGCTCTGCAGTGCGGGACCACTTTTGCAGGTAGCGGGTCCGTTTGTTGTGCCATGGCTGGGGTTTGGATCATCAGAGACTGTATGTAGTAGCTGGAGCTGCATTGTCTAGGGCTGTAGTGAGTGTTTTGTTGTAGAAAGAGGTGGCCTGATTAGGGCAGGACAATGCAGACATAGGAGACAATAGTTATTTTAGTGAACATGAGAAGTGGATTGGGTTAAGGGTACTTAGGTGTCGTAGTGTACGTGAGGACTGGTGCAGAGGGGAGGGCATGAGGTAAGGTGAGGCTGATGGAAAAGAGGTTGTGGCCGGTGAGTGGGAATGCTAAATTGGTGAAACTACAGGTGGAGCAGTAGCGGGAGAATACAAGGTCAAGGGAGTGACCATCACAGTGGGTGGGAGAGGAGGTCTACTTTGTGAGACCAAAGCAGGAAGTAAGTGAATGAAACTTAGTGGTAGAAGAGACAGTGGGATTATCAATGGGAATGTTGAAATCACCAAGTATGAGTGTAGGCAGATCAAAGGATAGGAAATAAGTGAGCCAGGCCGAAAAGTTGTCAAGGAATTGGGAAACTGGCCCTGGGGGGCGATAAATGACAGCAACACGAAGATGGAGAGGATAAAATAGACTGATAGTGTGGACTTCAAAGGAAGAGAATAAGAGGGAGGGTTCAGAGGGTATGACTTGGAAGGTGCAACTTGGAGAAAATAGAAAGTCTACTCCATCTTTTTTCCAGGTCTGGGAGTGTGGCTGAGGGAGAGTCCCCCATAGGAGAGAGTTGCAGGGGATGTAGAGTCAGAGGAGGTGAGCCAAGTTTCTGTAGTGGCCAGGAGGTTGAGGGATTTAGAAATGAATAGATCATCAATGGATGTAAGATTGTTGCAAACAGATCTGGCGTTCACTAGTGCACAGAAGAAGGGAAGAGTTGGTAGCGGAGATATGTGGATAAGGTTCGCGGGATTGGAAGTACATGATAAATGGAAAAGTTTGGGGTGGAACATGATAATGAGTATTGTACAGGGTTCAGAGTTAGGTGAGATGTCACCAGCAGCCATGAGAAGGAGCAGGGTGAGGAAGAGGACATGCGAGGAGGATTTGTGGGTGTGAGGTTTATTTCTGGTTATGTAGGCTGGTGAGTGTGGTGTGTGCAGGAGACCAAACAGTTGATGTGTACAGACAAGTGAGGAGGGAAGTAGTGAAGGGAAAATTATGTATGTACATGATGAAGAGATGTAAGATATGTGAGTGAATGAATGAATGTGTATTAGCTGGGATAGGTAATGAGAGAATGATCCAAATGGTGCAGGGCAGTGGAAGAGGTGAAGGATTCTTTACTACCCACTGGCAGGAGTTAATGGAATAGGCAGTTTCTGTAGCTTTGACACGACGAAGTCCAACATACTAACAGTTGGATGCAAAGGGTCCAGCAGCCAAACAGAGGTAGGGCAATTTACCCGTCCAAACAGTTTGTAATGAAATCACCACACTATGTCTTGATTGTCTCAGGATGAGAGCCCCTGGGGTGATGGATAAACTTGTTAGCCTGGTTTAGCTCTGGCCAAACAGACGTGGAGTCTAACAGGTCTCCCGGTCTTCACCGAGAACTTCCGTAAGGCAGGATGGACGTTTGCGGCCGGGATCACACGGGTCGCTGCGCCCTCTGATCAGCCCTAGGTGTAACACAGAGGTAGAAAATGGGAAATCCGAAAGCAGGCCAGCTAGCTGAGGACGGCTACACTGGCGGTAGCGAGTTACAAAGTAAGTATGTAGAAGGGAAGTCCAATAACATGCCGGGAGCTGGTACACAGGCAATAGTGCAGTACAAAATCAGGATCCAAGAGAGAGTGGTCAAAACAAGCAAGGACTTGTACATGAGTACAGGAGGGGTTAACAGGCAGAAGCACTATCCAAGGGAAGCCAAGGTCAGCAGCAATACAACATAACGGAGTCAATCAGGGTATGAATACCTGGTGCTCTGACACTGATGCAGTGTCAGAGTGATCTTTATATAATCTGCAGATTTCAATATGCCGCCTTCCAGCCACCATCATGTGACCGCCCAAACCAGGAAGTGCTGACCTCCACACAGAGGCAGAGGACATCAGCAGCACAGGAGCGTGGAGTAGATAAGTTTTGTGATACATTAGGGGTTTGATTTAGGAGCCTCCGGAGCAGATGGTCCAATATCGCCGGGACTCCCTCACACCGCCGGCCTCATGGGCCACTCCGATGGAAGCTCCGCCACTGGTTCAGTGCAGTTATTGCGCCTCATTGCAATGCTTATATATGACACCTACGCATCTGGTTACCTTATGGTCATGCTAAATATCGCTGTTGCAATGTGTGGGAGCCCAATAAATCCGTCTCACAGGGAGATAACATATTTAATGCTTTCCACACACTTAACTAAAACACATAACAAATCAAAAGAAAAAACTATTCTGTAAATAATAATTTATATTCCACTGACTTGCACCTAATTGATTACGTTAATCGCTCCTGAAACAGGCATTGTAGTCATCAGAAAGATCAAATCCCCTTTACAGTGTACACCTATACATTATCATGTATGCAACACGCACATCCACACGGCCTCCAGCAGCCGGAGTCAATGGTCCATTTGATTGAAAAAGACACTTGAATTAAGAGATGTATAAGGACTGTGTAGTCATATCTGGGCCAGAGATGGATTTTCTTTTTCATTAGATCTCACTGCAGAGACGGGTCTTAAACAATATACTTCTCTGTTATAATAGAGCCGCAGGATATTCTGTATTCGTCATCTGACATTCGCTCGGTTAGTCGCCAATTTCATTTGCTGAAAAGATCCTGCCTTCAGGGACAGCGGTGAAGCTGCAAAACTGCGGCCCCCCATTCAAATAGGTTTCAAAGGTGACTGTACAATCACACGGATGTTCCCAGTTTAGAGGGGGGGCTGCAGAGCCTTTCCCTGGAAAAGACTTGGAGCTAGATTTACTAAGCTGCGGGTTTAAAAAAGTGGGGATGTTGCCTATAGCAACCAATCAGATTCTAGCTTTCATTTATTTAGTACCTTCTACAGAATGACAGCTAGAATCTGATTGGTTGCTATAGGCAACATCCCCACTTTTTCAAACCCGCAGCTTAGTAAATCTAGCCCTTGGGGTCTGTTTCAGAGTTGGTTGCAATTGCACCCTAAATCATAGATGTAAAATGTGTTAGCAAAAAAATCTATATATGCAAAGTTGCAGCTATCGCTGGTCGGCCAGGTACGCGTCACAGACACTTACATCCCACGTGCCCATATTTTTATATATTTATTTCATTTGCAACAAACACATTTGCTATTAGCCCTCAATAAAACTTACAAATATCTATGATACATCAGAAATAACTCCCCATCTCATGTACAGTATTTTTTTACTTAAACACGCACAGAAAAGCGTTTTCTATGCCCAAGTAACAAAGAAAGCACTGATCAGCGGCAGCGAAGCATTTGCAAATAGTCAATCACAAGATGTTGTCTAGCGCCGGCTTACGTCATCACCAGTGGGCATTCACACCTGCCCCTGACCACCCACAAATCATACTGCTGTCCCTGACATGTATACAGCTTTTGCCCACTCTGCATCTGTTGGCAATTGTGCAAACACGCCCTCCGTGTACATGGCCTACATTAGAATGTCACAATCCTGCCACATCCAATTGCAGGCTGGCGTAAGTGGCAGAATCAGGCAAATCTGCCTGTGCGTATTTACCAAAGCCACGCCCTTCCTGTCAACAGCATTTCTGTGACAGCCTGCATTGTCTTTAATAGCTTTGTAGAAGACCACTAAACCGAACATACAAGTCAGATAACGTCATACATGCCAACCCAGGAGATCCGGGGGAGAAGTCATGTGACTGGGGGTAGGAGGGGCCATGGTGACATTGTTGCGTCACCATAGCCACGCCCCCACTTTAAGATGCCGAAATTCACGGCATTGAATAGCAGGGGCGGGGCTTAATTATGCAAGTAAGCCCCACCCCCACCATTCAATGTCAGGAATTTTGTAGATTGCAGGAAGTTTGCCTACTCTTCCGGGAGTCCGGGAGCACTCCCCGAAATTCGGGAGCCTCCCGGGAATTCCGGGAGAGTAGGCAAGTATGGATAACGTGCAAGAGGTACTTATTTTTTCCACAAATGTATTCAGGTATGTATATATTTCGGGAGCTCACGGCGCAAAATGTTTTGCTACGCACAATAGACTTACTATCAGTATTACTACTGAAGGACATTTTAACCTCTCCAACAAGGAGCAGATGTAAATGATATATCAGTTGCTGAATAGAGGTCCTGGTCCACTCTGCTCTTGCAGACATTACACGGCAGGATCCGTCCAATACATATGTGAAATCTCAAGTCCCAAAAGATTGAACAGAAAAAAAAAGAAACTATTAATGACACCTGTGAATAATATAGTTTTCTTTTTCAATTTTTTCCCATAAAATATATTTAGTAGGATGTTATGAATGTCTACTGTACATAAAATACATTTATACAGTTGCTCCTGATTGCAAACACATGTTCTACCATGCAAACGCGACTGTCATCACTATCAGTCGGCACTTACACCCCAAATGTAGCTGGTGTAAGTGATACGACAGAAAAACCCTTTGCACTGGTGGTTTTCTCTCTGCACCAGTAAGCATTGCTAGCCACAGGTTAGGTTACCATTTCATATTGCTCATTGATAGTACATAATTATTTATTTACATAGCCCTTTATGTTTCGTGGTCTCGTTAAGGCTTTGTTGGGCTTTAATTAAACATTAACCTGTCCCGACGTAGGAAAACAAATTGGGTTTGTAAAAGTTGTTGATATTCTAATGTGTCTGGTTCGTCGCAGCTTGCCATAACTCCCCCCACTTCATATTCTGGATGTATAATGGCAATAGGTGTTTTAACTAGAGATGCTCAGGCTCGGTTCCCCGAGAACCGGACACACCCGAACTTAGCAGATCCGAGTACCGAGCCGAGCCAGTTCGGTACTTTCGCGCGCCCTCAGAATTGAAAACGAGGCAAAACGCCATTGTTATGTCGGCGGATCTTGGATATCATGAGTTTTGGAATCCTTTTTAAGATTCAGCATAACGGAGGGTGGGAGGGAGGGCGGACCCCCCTTTTTCTTTTCTGCCACTGCTGTGTGCCAATGTGTCCTAGATGTGCTAGGAACTGTTGTGTGTTTGTGTCGTTGCTCTGTCGCTTACCATCCAGCCAGGTCGCTGCAGTATTTGTCCGAAAGTGTATGAAAATATTATTGTGATCTGTGAGGTGATCAAAATTCACTGCAAATGACTTGAAATTAGTGTTATTGAGGTTAATGATAACGTAGGAACAAAAAAAGTGCAAAATTGTGTGATTTTAGCATATTTTAGGTTTTTCCCTAAAAAAATCCAAAACCAAAACCAAAAAACACGAGGGTGGTTTTGCCAAAACCAAAACCAGTTCACGGGGGTCAGTGAGCATCTCTAGTTTTAACCCTAGTCAAATGTACTTAAAAGTAAAAGTTTATTTGCCGACCGTTCTGGGAGATTCCGGGAGTAGTAGGTGGTCTCCCAGGCTTCGGAGAGAGTCTGTCAGTCTCCCTCATGCCCAGTCAGAATGAGACATAACACAACGTGACAACAAGATTTACATCATGCTCTGGCCACCGTGGTGCAATAGTGCCTCTCACGCTGCAGTGGACGAACCATGATGACGCAAGTTGCCTCAAAGAGTCGCAGTGGGCGGGGCATGATGATGCGAATTGCATACAAGTATGAGCAAAAGATAACTAGTCGGATATTATTGCCTGCTAAGACATCCGGGAGTTGTGCTCAGTACAAGTTCCGTGTTGTTTTCTGATTCAGGCATTAAATTGTAAGCTCTTGAGGATTGCTGAATCTCTGCACACAGTCAGCGCAACACAACGATAATACGTTTTGTCAGTTTGATATGAGCATGGAGACATTCTCTGCAGGGGAATGCTGCCAAGCTCTGGAAAATTGCTAATAAAACACTAATTATCCAGAGTAATTAATTGCATGACTCTTGTCGCAGGACTTGTTTGTGCGCTGGTAGAAAAAGCTGATGTCTTTTTTTCAGTATATTTCACGTTAAGTGGGAGATATAATATGGCAGCTGCTTGTCAAGTGCTGGGAACGGGACGATACCAGGATGTAAGAGAGATGGCGAGCAGCGAGTGTCAGTCTTCTTATGATGTTACTGGCCAGGAATGTATAATTATCTACCTTGTACAAACACAATTATCTGGCAGTTTACACAGTAAATTAGAAAAGTGTTTTCAGTCTTGTTACTGTTCGCAAAAAAAAAAAAGGATAATTGTGACAATTATTAAATATATGTGTTTGATTTGATCCATTAGGAATGCACAGCTTACAGCACAATTGTTTCTTTTCTCTGTTTGCATTTGTCTGCACCAACCTGTATGTGCAACGGAGCGGCAGAAAAGTACATTATTATCTGTGCTCCATTAATATTTAAATGAGCTATAAGCATTGACTATTGGATAATTTTGCATTTTAAATTAGAACTTTTGTGCTGTAAAAAAGTCTTTAAACTACCACCTACACATAGAGGACTAAACTATCGCTCATGATAACGCAGCCTTATAATTCACTAGGAACCAGTGGCATCACTAAGGCTCTTCATGTCCAGACACTGGTTACCAGGGAAGTGATGGGTGAAGTTGCTCTACCTGAGAGATGGTTAATTTGCTTATCCCAGGAGCACAAGCTGTGCCTGGCCTCTAATGTCCCCTCACCTCCCCTCCGCTGATCGTGGATCCTTTATCACCATTGAAGTGTGAAGTGTGCCCCTTGTGGCCTAAACTGCAACTTCATGCCCAGGCTGGCTGGTGGGTATAGGCATATAACACCAGATGACCTCCCCCGAATACACGGGTGTTTAACACAGTCTTACATGTGAGCGTACACTAGTGTAGTGTAATAATATTGGGCGCCCGGCCATCTCAGTGTTGTACAGACTTAGGTATGCCAAACTTCTCCTGCACTACTTCTTACCACCACCATCAGGTTACATACCAGCTACTGCTGCTGGGATCAGTAGTTCCACAGAGACACACGAGTTTCTCAGATCTACAAAAATCCTGCCTGTTTTTAGGGGGCTTGTCTCTCTCAGCAGGCTTACCTTCCAGGGTCCAGGTTTAAAAATGGCTGCTCACCTCAATGCGGGGAAACCAGAGCCTTAAATGGACTACAGTCCCCACATGGGGGTAAATGTATCAATCTGCGGGTTCTTCAACACCCGCGTGTTCAGCCTCTTCCGCGATTAAATTTCAAGCGGCGCTGCATTGTAAAGGGTTAACTCCCTTTACAATGCAGCGCCGCTTGAAATTTAATCGCGGAAGAGGCTGAACACGCGGGTGTTGAAGAACCCGCAGATTGATACATTTACCCCATGGTGTTCCTCTCACGACACCGAAAATGTCATCCAATCTTAGGCCCTCGTCGGCTCCAGTGAGGCCCGCGCCTCACTCCAACATGTCCTCCTGTGACCTCGTCTGCCATCACCATAGTAACGCTACAGGTATTGCAGAAGTAACTAAAACTCTCATTCACTCCCACGTAACCTCACCTAGATTCCTGTAACTTCCTTTTCTCTGGCCTATCTGACTCCCGCCTCTCTTTCGTACACCCTCAACGCCGTTGCCCACCTTATTGTCCTGTATTGACGTTCTACCTCTGCTGCCCCTCTCTGCCAGTCCTTACACTGGCTCCCCATCTCTTACACAACCCAATTCAACACCTCACACTCACCTACAAAGCCCTGAACCACCTCTCTCCCCCTCTCCATCTCCAACCTCATTACTGCCCAAACTCCCTCCATTTTTGCAGCTGCCTGCGCATTAATGCAAATATCACCCCCTATGTACAGCGCTGTGGACAATTTATAGCGCTTTATGAAGAAAATTAATAATAATAACATCACACTGTCGCACAAATGTGACACTCAGGCCCGGCGCTCCCATTAGGCAAGGTTAGGCACTTGCCTAGGGCGCCTGGAGGGCGCCACAGAATACTAAAAGACTTTAAAACTGTGCGGTGACCACTGACCATACCTGTCACGGCCGCCGCACAGCATCAGATGCACGGGGAGGGGGGAAGAGGCTATTTTGTCACCACCGCCGCCTCTCTGCTCTGTCTCCTCCCCTCCACTTACTAGTGTCAGTGAGTGGAGGGGAGGAGACGGAGCAGAGAGGCGGCGGTGGTGAGACAAGGTAAGGAGAGGAGGGAGGAGGGCGGCGATTTTTTAAAAATGCCTAGGGCGCCGTGGACCCTAGCACCGGCCCTGGTGACACTTGACATATCCGTGGTACCAGTGCTGGCACCTTAATGTAGGGGAACTACTGAGGGGCTGCAGAACTGGCCATGTAAATGTATTGTAATAGTGTAGGTAATTAAAGGCAGGGAACCATGTTATAAGACTGAACCCGCAGTACATCCGTAGCATATACTGTCCTAGTCCCTCCAGTGAGACATTATCTTACCTTAATGTAAAATATAAATTGATTGAATAGGAAAGATCCCCCCCCCCCCCCTTATGCTGAACTCTGTTACTTGCACAAAGCTCGGGTCAGATAGTGGGTACCTAAGGGGGAGGGGGATTCAAAGTTGACAACCATTGTAATGTAATAAGGGTGTGGGTCATAGCACCACAGCATGTGCTAAGACTTAGCATGTTTCCATGAATACGTAAAACTTGTCTACAGCGATGTCTCACACAGTGGAAATTACTGTGCTGTTTTATTAAATCACGTTTGATTGTAAATTGTATACACACATTGGATTATGAACTACGCATCATACAAAGGTGTATTTGGCACCAGCATCTCCCAGCACTTGAGTGACAGGAGCTGCATATCACTACACTGTGCTGCTGGGGGACTCTGCTCCTTCCAATGTGTATAACTCTGTCTGTGGCTTCCCGCTGCCTCCATTCCCCTCCTCACATCATGTCACTGCCCCTGTCACATACAGCCCTGTCCTCACTAACACATCACTCATCTCCTGATATACTCTGTGCTGCTGGGGACCCTGCTACTTCCACTATATAACTCTCAGTCTGTGGTTTCCTGCTGCCTCAATTCCCCTTTTCACATAATGCCCCAATCACATGCTGTCCTGTCCTCATTAACATAATAATATAATTGTTCCCATGCTCTGATTGGTTATGCTGGGAAAATTCCAATTATCTGATTGGCTAATAGTGTCCCTCGTGGACAAGCTGGAGATGAAGATCCAGTAAGCCAGTAAGTAACACATACTCCCCCTCCCCCCAATATTCATCAACTAACTTAAAAAGCTTATGATTGTTGCTTGTTAATGAATAGTTTTATTAATGTTGAACATAACTTAGAGAGTATGAAAGGTGAAAATGTCCTTTACTTGAAAGATTGTAATATAGTTGACATAACACTTGGTCTGCATGCACAAAAAATCTGCCACCCTCCACAGAAACATCATTTTAAATATCTTCCGCTATGTAAATGTGGAAACACGGGCATGTGTTTTAATGCTACAGAAATCTCAAATCAGAGCAGTCTGTGATTCAGCCATAATTCCCCCTAATGAAGACAAACATCTCTATAAAGGGTCTAGAAGTGAATCAATAGGTATCTGAGGGGAGAAGTCTGTTCTGTTGAACATCTAAAGTGCCTCTGACATGAGTCTTATTGAGCTTCCACTCCTGGGTACAGTACAGTATGTGCAATTAACTGAAGACTTTGAGAAAGTACCGATCCCACACATTAGCCTAAAAATCCCTTTCCTTTGTGGAGCTGAGGGGGCGTTTTGCAAGAGATGAAAAATTAAATGTAATTTCTTCCAGAGCTAGTTTCTCAAGCAGAGAAAATAAATCCCTTTCCATGGATCATTATTTTTAATATCACCATTTTAGGAAATGACTGAATCCTCACTCTTCAATCAGGTCTAATGATCTTATGTGAGAGGTCAGGAGCAGAAGATAAAGAGTAATATGTACTGTCTATGTGCCATCCCTCCCCCCCAATATCTCCTCCTGCTAAAATATGCCTCCCCTCCCCAGTACCTGCAATCCTGTGCTCCATTTAAAGTAGTCTCTAAATGAGGGTGCGCTGATGAAAGACAGCAGGGGTCAGGTACTGGGGAATCACAGGCACATTTCTCATACAGGAACTGCAGGAGGAAGCTCACGGCATGGTCTGTGTGTCACTGTGCGCTTCCTCCTGTGGTCTCTAAATGAGGATGCACTAATGACGGACAGCAGGGGTCAGGTACTGGGGAATCACAGGCACATTTCTCATACAGGAACTGCAGGAGGAAGTTTACGGCAAGGTCTATGTGTCACTGTGCGCTTCCTCTTGTGTTTGCTAAATAAGGGTGTGTTGGTGACGGACAGTAGAGATCAGGTACTGAGGAATCACAGGCACATTTCTCACACAGGAACTGCAGGAGGAATTTCACGGGCGATCTGTTTGTCACTGTGCGCTTCCTTTTATGGTCGCTAAATGTGGGTGCACTGGTGACAGACAGCAGGGATCAGGTACTGGGGAATCACAGGCACATTTCTCATACAGGATCAACAGGAGGAATTTCACAGGCGATCTGTGTGTCACTGTGCGCTTCCTCTTGGGGTCTCTAAATGAGGGTGCACTGGTGACGGACAGTAGGGATCAGGTACTGAGGAATCACAGGCACATTTCTCATACAGGAACTGCAGGAGAAATTTCACAGGTGATCTGTGTATCACTGTGTGCTTCCTCCTCCAGTGACTGAGGTCATAGGTGAATAATTCTTCTCTTCTGCCCCTAGTATTCTGCCAGCTGAAACAAATGTCTCACTTCCCCTATAATAACGGTCCTGCTTGTAGGAAATCTGACTTATTTTTACTTGCTGCAACTGATTGTAACTCTAATGTATATACAGATGGAGCAGAGTTTATTAACATTAATGTTGCATCTTGGCTAGTTATTGGCTACCTTGTACCAGATTGGTTATTATAGCTGTCAATAGCTCAGGATACTTCATTTACTGCAAAAAATATTCTGTACAATGGTGCCCTGTGTACGGCAATAAACTCTCCTGCATCTGTACTTATACTATACAGAGAGAGATGGAGAAATCTCCATCACTTGGTTCACAAAACTATGTGCGGTATTTCGCCAGTAGTTGCACAAATGGAACATGTTCTTGTGGGCAGATATCATGACTGAGCACCTGTCACGCGGTTTATCAATTGCACCATTCGTCCCTTAGTCGCACCATGACGCCATAGAATTTCTATAACACGATCCACACGTTCTCATCAGTCCAAACTAAATTGCTCCATATGCATTTTCATCACATTAGTTTGGATCTTTTATTTTTTCTTAAAACTGAACAAAAAGTTTTGGAGAGTTGCAAAATTGTTTACTGCTTAAATTTCTTTTGTTGTTATTTGCTGTTCAATAACATCATTTTAGATTAGTTTTCAGCAATTTAATAGAAAATTTCATATGAGTAAATGGGAAAAATTTCACAAATTCTGAACGTCATTTCTCCACTCAGAATCAAACTAAAAAGTTTTGCAGAGCTTATTTGAAACAGTCCCAAAACTCTGCACTTTGCCCCAAATCTTCTGCAGTTCTTAAAGGAACTCAACTTCTTACCTATAATGTAAAATTGTTTGATTGCTGTTTACGTTACCCCCTGATGAATAGTTTGGGTAATTACCGGTCTATGATTGGCAAAGGGGCGAGACAGTTTTCACGTTGTACATATTTCGGTGCAGTTATTAATGGGACCAACTAACTAAGGGCTTGCAGCCAGCCCCGGTTTTGGACAGACATGTATATCTGTGCTACCATAATGGTCATTTCAGATGTATATTTAATAGCAACTAGCAGACAAGGAGCTTTAATCTCCAGGATGATTAGGGTGCAGGAGCTGCGGCTTTATATTCTATAATATAATTGGTATTTTCTTCCCTCTTGAACAGCGTGACTGGTTGACTGCAGCTCACTTACTGCATATAATATTCCCTTTGATGCTGTAACAGTCTGATCAATAACTGCGGAGAGTGGCAGAGATTTTCACATCCTGTCACAGCAGGAGACTCGGTAAGGAGAGACGTTTTGTAAGACTGAGTAAAAAGATATATTATCAAAGGATTGTTTAAATCCCTGAGAACCTAAAACCTGTTTTAATGCTCAGATATAAACTCAGATATAATGCTCATATATAATTTTGGTTATAATATTTCGCTATAATATCGGATATAATGATCAGCTATTATCTCAGATACCATGCTCGGATATTTCTTAAGATATGGCATCTGAGATAGACTTAAGCTGGGCGCACACTAGAGGTTGTTCACCAGATTTTCCTGCCAATCACACGATAAACAACTATTAGGTACGATATCACATTAGTGTGTAAGACCCCGCGATCGTGTTTTATCATACCAAAGCACATTGTATCAATTGATTTGATTTTATAAATGGACTAAAAATCTCTATAAAACGAAGGAACAATGTCGGGCAAATTCTGTAGTGTGTACGCACTCACGATCAGAATCTCCATAGAGTTTACAGAGTCACAATCTTTATGCAGATGGTTATGACAGTTGAAGAGCGCAGATCTGAAGGTAAATCATGTAAAATCGTGTAAGTGTGTACGCATGAATCGGCTGCTGATCGGGACTTTCAGGCACTGGTAAAAAGATATCGCATCGGCCTAAAAAAAGACATGATTTCCTGGGACAAGCTGATAATATCTTGGGTGAGCCAGATTACATCAGTGAAGATGAATTTGCTCCCCAGGCTGCTTTACCTTTTCCATAACCTAAGCATCAAAGTTCCTCCCTCTACTTTTAGAATACTGCAAACTTCTATCATGCGCTTCATTTGGTCAAATAAGAGACCCAGGATCTCTGCTCGTATTCTACAACGCTCTCTCATGGCCGGTGGCCTCGGCATACCCAATCTTCGCAATTATTACTATGCGGCACGTTTAGCTTAGTGCGTCCAATGGCACTCCCCTCCCGGGACCAGGGTTTGGGTTGATATAGAATTGGATCTGTTAGGAGGCTCACCGATTTGTTCTATCCTCTGGCTCTCAGCCGCACAGCGCCCAGCCCCCTTTCGAACTCATCCGGTAATAGCCCTCTCCCTTTCAATCTGGTCTCGGTGTAGTAGAATGGCATCTCTATTTCCTGCCCCCCAGATACTTATACCTCTGTGGTTGAATCCAGCTTTCACACCAGGCCTATCACGTCCTATGTACCCAAAATGGGCAGGGGAAGGTAAATTATTACTGCTAAACCACATAACAAGGACCCTAACGTTCCCTCAGTTCTCAGAATTGACTGAACGGTGCGGATTCACGATGGGACAGTTCCACCAATACTTACAAATCAGACATTATCACCAGCAGGTTAAGGTTTAGTTATCTGGTAGACCCCCCCACTGTGTTTGAGAACTTATGCCTATCAGGACCATCCTCAAAAGGTCTAATCTCAACGCTATACAATGCCCTACTTCCCACCTCCACGGAGGCCAAGGACCATTTTCAGACACAATGGGAGGTAGATTTGGGAACATCCCTAGATCCAGAAGAATGGTCTGACATATATGAATGGACAGCACGTTGCTCCATAAATGTCTGTACCAAAGAAAACGCCAATAAATTGCTGCACAGATGGTCCTTCTAGGCTTCATATTATATACCCTCAAACAAGTCCAACATGTTGGAGAGACTGTGGCCACACTGGCACCTTCATACACACATGGTGGGACTGTCCCAAACTGCGTCCGTTCTGGACGGAAGTTCTCTCGTTAGCAACAGCTGTTCTTGATATTCCTGTGCCTTCCGATCCTGAGCATGTATTATTGCCTCTACCCCTTCCAGACCTTCCAACACATACCCATAAGCTTCTTCGGCACATAATCAGCGCAGCTACCAGTCAAATAGCTGCCCACTGGAAGAACCCCGTTCCTCCAAGCATCCAAATTGTCTGTGGTCGGATCTGGCACACCTATTAGATGGAACATATCACCAGCGTGCTTAGGGGCTCCTCCGTATCCTTCAACAGGGTCTGGTCTCCTTGGGCTTCGTATTACAACCAACCTCTGCTCCAATTTAAGTCAAACCCGATCCGTTACTGGAAATACCAGGTTTTACCTTCTGCTAGAAACATAAAAGCGTGAATTCCTCTTCCATTCCTCTAGCCCTCCCAATCTGTTCTTTCCCCCCCATCTTACCTTGTACCACTCCCTTTCCCCTTCTTCTTTATCTTCTTCCCCCTTATTTGTATAATTTAAAACAAAATAACATCTTCATGGTACCATGTTCATATGAAGCTCAATTTGTTTTGTAAAAGCTCTGTGAGAGAGTGTCATACACACTGTTAAATTTGTATGTGCATTTGTCATCTCACTAATGTACCTTTCAAGAGTTTTATATTTTGTAATACTGTTCGAGATAAGATGTTACTAATAAAACTTATTTAAAAAAAAGAAAAATAAATTTTCTGTGGAGTGTACCCAGCTTTAGTTTGTTTAGAATTTCTATCACCTACACACACGATACATAATATACCAAACTCCATAACAAACCTTTCACATATACATTTGTGAAAGTGACAAGATACCTATTCATATTGTAATTATGTGTGAGTGGAACAAAGTTTCTAATGACTTAGTGATGTCACTGGCTTCTAGTGAATGGATAGGCTGCATTCTCAGTGATGTCACCGGTTCCTAGTGAATGGATAGGCTGCATTCTCAGTGATGTCACTGGTTCCTAGTGACTGGATAGGCTGCATTCTCAGTGATGTCTCTGTCTCCTAGTGACTGGATAGGCTGCACTCTCATTGATATCACTGGCTACTAGTGACTGGATAGGCTGCATTCTCAGTGATGTCACTGGCTACTAGTGACTGGATAGGCTGCACTCTCATTGATATCACTGGCTACTAGTGACTGGATAGGCTGCATTCTCAGTGATGTCCCTGTCTCCTAGTGAATGTATAGGCTGCACTCTCAGTGATGTCACTGGTTCCTAGTGAATGGATTGGCAGCATTCTCAGTGATGTCACTGGTTCCTAGTGAATGGATAGGCTGCACTCTCAGTGATGTCACTGGTTCCTAGTGAATGGATAGGCTGCACTATCAGTGATGTCACTGGTTCCTAGTGAATGGATAGGCTGCACTCTCAGTGATGTCACTGGTTCCTAGTGAATGGATAGGCTGCATTCTCATTGATGTCCCTGGCTACTAGTGACTGGATAGGCTGCACTCTCATTGATATCACTGGTTACTCGTGAATGGATAGGCTGCATTCTCAGTGATGTCACTGGTTCCTAGTGAACGGATAGGCTGCACTCTCAGTGATGTCACTGGTTCCTAGTGAATGGATATGCTGCATTCTCAGTGATGTCTCTGTCTCCTAGTGACTGGATAGGCTGCACTCTCAGTGATGTCACTGGTTCCTAGAGAATGGATAGGCTGCACTCTCAGAGTACCGAAAGACATGTCCTATTGCCTAGCAATGGGCGCACATGCTCAATGCATCCGGAAGTCCCATCGGGAGCGCACTGCTGCAGGATGAAGGTGTCTATGTCTGTGACAGGGGAGAGAGCAGGGACAGTTTTTTAACACGGGGTAACTGGTATCTTAAATATATTGTTTCCCATGGACCCTCACTTCTATTTCCATGGAATTGAATGAGTGGCCATTTTGTTTTATGAGTTTTCTCAATTTGCTTAAACATCCTGGCTCTAGTTTGGTGACGAGGCATATCCTTTACTTTATGCCCTTCTGGTCCTCAATGCTTACCTGGGCTTTGAACCCACATTATCTGCATGAATGCTAGACTCCACATCGCCTCTAACTGGCACGCTAAGAAACTGTCCTGGCGCGCCATCCTTAAATTAAACAGGAGGAACAAGAGGGAACAAGGGCAGATTCTCAAACATGTGTCGTGTCCACCACGTCCCTTTTTCTCCTTCATTACATGAAACTGATGCAGCTCAGTTACTTGTTACTTTACTGGTAAACTCATTGCTCGCCGTTGACTGATACTGTTTAATTTAAACAGGGATCTGAATTGATGTGGGCCGTACCTGTAACAATAAGTTCTGCTTTACAGACCGGCGAGCATTAATGGTGCCTCAACGAATAAACCTAAATTATTTACGGGTTCTATTCTACGCCGTTAGTTCTAACCAATATTACAGCCCCGTGGTTCATGAGGTCATGTAAATGTCTTGTAATTAAATTCTAATGAAATAAGCAGCAGAGAGCTGTTAGGGTTGAAGGCGAGATTACTCAGTAATAATCACCTAATATCCAGGCGTATCACTGCTTAATAAAGGCATACTGATGCTAGGTCATAAAACTGCCTGGACACATTATTTACACTATAAAACAGCCCGAGCAACACTTGTTTATGGCTGGCGGTAAATCTCAGTGAATCTCATTTTTCTGTAACCTCAAAGATCTGCATAAATCATCTTGTCATCTCTTTGCTCTGTCTATGCAGCTATCAATTCCACCCTAGTCAATTCTGTGTCTCTAATCTAGTGGGTGGGAGACGTGTGGAGCGAGAGACGGATTGTTGTGTGTATCAGACTAGTGACCCCTGTACAATCCATATTTTCTAGCAAACCTCATTTTGTATTCGGTCTGCTGGGGGATGGTTCAGGCAAGTAGAGTTTGCAGACATGCCAGTCGGTGTTTCTCTGCAAATTACCTGCCTACCTGTAGTATTCTATAATCATTCCTGCATTTAATGGATCACAGATTGCATTGTGATAAAATGAAGAATCCAATACCGGAGCCCAGCTAATACGTGTCTTTATACCCAGTACACAGGGGGGTCATAAATTGGACGGCACATAACAACTAGAATGTTGATTT
This sequence comes from Mixophyes fleayi, assembly GCF_038048845.1. NCBI lineage: Eukaryota > Metazoa > Chordata > Amphibia > Anura > Limnodynastidae > Mixophyes > Mixophyes fleayi. The sequence continues at coordinate 367,670,083 of NC_134403.1, read as the reverse complement.
GTAGTCCAATTGCACTTTTCTTCTCTGAAAGCATAGTTAACTTCACACTCCTAAAGTACAACACGTTTTCCTCATTACAAAAAGACTCAAGCATTGCAAAGTACTGCCTAATTCTCCATGATCCCCTCCCTCGTAAAACTGAACTTTTTAAGGTTAATCCAATTGGAAAATTAAATTGTAAAACAGGAGCAGGAACATTGCACCCTGGATGAAACGAGTCATGTATATAATCTAACCTTGGGCAATATTTTTTAAAATAAAAATTGTGTGTTGAGATTAAGAAACAGAGCTGTGAAAAGCGTCAGTATTTTATCATGGCATCAATAAAATTACTTTTCAAATTAAATGCATTCGGTAGACCAAAACCCTAATTTATAATAAATATATATATATATATATATATATATATATATGTATATATATCTAAAAAAGATGGGAGAGGAGGCGCACAATAGTGTAGTACAGTATATTATTGGAGCCAATAGGTGAATCCAGAAAAGGAACCTAATCACCAGAGTAAAGTGAGCCAAAACTTTCCACCATGTGGATATCCACAGTAGCTAAAGTGGATAGAAATAGCAAAAATGGTAGGAAATGACACAGAGCCACGTAGCAGTCAAGATGGTCCCATTAAGTAAAGTGCAAAAATAGACAGGTCACACTAGTGCAGAGATATGCGTACCAGACACAAAAAGTGTTATGGCTTCTCTGGAGGGATATCTTGTAGACCGTGAGGATGTAGTCAATCTTCAGCCATCATAGGTTTAACGGATATGTTACCTCAATCTGATTCGTAGTGATCCGTCAAAAGAGCTGTTCATACGGCTTGTAGATAATACTTCTCCCTCTGGAGATGCTAGACTTGCACAGCACGAACTCCGCTGTGTCTTTTGGGTCCAGTTAGTGCAATGACTCTCTCCAGGCTGTATCGTGAACCAAGCGGCTGTTCAGGCAGTTAAGAGCCAGCAATAGTTCACGCTTCTCACGTGAACCATCAGTTGTAGATGGAGCGTACAGGATCAATGGTGAATAAACTTTATTCACCACTGAGATTGACTACATCCTCACGGTCTACAAGATATCCCTCCAGAGAAGCCATAACACTTTTTGTGTCTGGTACGCATATCTCTGCACTAGTGTGACCTGTCTATTTTTTCACTTTACTTAATGGGACCATCTGACTGCTACGTGGCTCTGTGTCATTTCCTACCATTTTTGCTATTTCTATCCACTTTAGCTACTGTGGATATCCACATGGTGGAAAGTTTTGGCTCACTTTACTCTGGTGATTAGGTTCCTTTTCTGGATTCACCTATTGGCTCCAATAATATACTGTACTACACTATTGTGCGCCTCCTCTCCCATCTTTTTTAGATTTTTTTCCTGCTACACCGCTTGATTTAGAGGATTGGCAGCCGCCCGCACAGGGGAAGTGTGACACATGAAGGAACCAGTTCAAGATATTGGACTTTACTAATATAATATTACTGGTTTAGTGTCCTAGCGCCGTTTGTATCTATTTTGTGCAATATGTACATATATATATATATATATATATATATATATATATATGTGTATATGTGTGTGTGTGTGTGTGTGTAGTAAGAGTTTTCAGATATATTTAAAAGAGGTGGTCGTTACACTGGACAAACAAGGGGCAATCCTACCAAGCTACAGCTTCACTGTCCAGTAGATCCCTACAAGTGGTTGGCCGCCAAGAAGACTACACACCCAGGCCAAAAGTCATCATCTTCCAACAAGTCGATAATAATCACAGCTGCGTGGACCCTTCTCGTGTGCATCTTGTATGATCCAGTGCATGCCGTATAATGGTACGGGACCGCAACACAGCTATGTAGCTTTATTTGTAACTTTCAAAAGTGTTTAAATCTTTAAAATCACAAGATAGATTCTTAAAATTATTATTAGCATTGTCCAGTTTTGGACAGCCACCCACATTTTTATCCACCCCACCCTTGGGACCTTCCCCTCCTCTTTGTCCTATAGTCAGAAGTCTCCAGGAGCTGAATTATGCCATTGAAAATGATTCGATATGTAAATAGACAAGGAGGGTAAAATTAAGGAGATGGGGTTGTGAATAAGAAGACAACTTCTTTCCTTTTTAAAGTGCCTTCATTTTCCCCAGAGCTCCACATGCAGAATATGATAACAATGACATCATGTCACCACTTATACAACATGAAGATACGCTAGGAATGAGAACCCTGCCCAGAAGAGCTTACAATCTGAAGAACAGTGAGGCTCGGACTGAATGGCAAAAAATTTGGAACAGGTGTCTGCAGATTCTGTGTAAAATATACATTTTAGACACTGGACTTTGGAGCAGGTACTGATGTGAGTGAGTTCTCTGTACAGCGCTGCGGAATTAGTGGCGCTATATAAATAAATGGTGATGATGGTGCATCAAATGAAAGAAGCCCTATACTGGGAAGATTGTCATCATGCTTTGTGCCATTCTTGACTTCTCCCTCTCCTTCGCTCCTCACATTCCATCTCTTGCCCAATTCTGTTGCATCCAGCTCTGCAACATCGACCGGTATTAGGCCTTTCCTCTCCCAGAATGTCATTAAACCTCTTATTCATTCATCTCGACTACTGCAACCATCTCCTTACTGGCCTCCTCCACTCCCATCTTGCTCCTCTTCGATCTATATATGCTGCAGCTAGACTTATCTCTGGCTGTTCCACATCTGCCTCCCCTCTCTGCCAAGCCTTATAATTAATCTCCCCTTCCCCTACAGAATCCTCTTCAAGCTTCTCATCCTCATGTACAAGGCCCTCTCCAACTCCACAGCTCCCTACATTTCCATACATACTCTCATCCTCTCCAGTCGGCCAATGACCATCACCTTTCCTGCCTTCTGGTAACCACATCTCACTCCTTTATCTAAGATTTCTCCCGTGCTCCCCCCCACCACTAAAACGATCTCCATCGATATATCAGACTATCCCCTGGCCTGTATGACTTTAAACAGTCATTAAAAACTCACCTGTTTAAAAATGCCGACCAGTCCTCCACTTCACCATTTTTCTGCGTAGTATACCTGGCACTCTTTCATCCTCCATCTCTCCCACTCTTGCTTCTTGCCCTCAGATCCCCTAACATTGGCTTACCCCCATATGTCAATCATTTGTCTGCCCCTATCCCTTTAGATTGTACAGTTATGGCCAAAAGTTTTGAGAAGGACACAAGTATTAGTTTTCACAAATTTTGCTGCTTCAGTGATTTTAGACCTTTTTGTCAGATGTTGCTATGGGATACTGAAGTAAAATTACAAGCATTTCATAAGTGTCAAAGGCTTTTATTGACAATTACATTAAGTTTTTGCAAAGAGTCAGTATTTGCAGTGTTGACCCTTCTTTTTGAAAACCTCTGAAATTCGCCCTGGCATGATGTCAAACAACTTCTGGGCTACATACTGAGTGATGGCCGCCCATTCTTGCCTAATCAATGCTTGGAGTTTGTCAGAATTTGTTGGTTTTTATTTGTCCACCCACCTCTTGAGGATTGACCACAAGTTCTCGATGGGATTAAGGTCTGGGGTGTTTCCTGGACATGGACCTAAAATTTCAATGTTTTGATCCCCGAGCCACTTAGTTCTCACTTTTGCCTTATGGCAAGGTGCTCCGTCATGCTGGAAAAGGCATTTATTGTCACTAAACTGTTCATGGATAGTTGGGAGAAGTTGCTCTTGGAGGATGTTTTGGTACCGTTCTTTATTCATGGCTGTGTTCTTAGGCAAAATTGTGAGTGAGCCCACTACCTTGGCTGAGAAGTAACCTCGCACATGAATGATTTCAAGATGCTTTACTGTTGGCATGACACAGGACTGATGGTAGCGCTCACCTTTCCTTCTCCGGACAAGCGTTTTTCCAGATGCCCCAAACAATCTGAAAGGGGATTCATCAGAGAAAATTACTTTACCCCAGTCCTTAGCAGTCCAATCCATGTACCTTTTGCAGAATATCAGTCCGTCCCTGATGTTTTTCCTGGAGAGAAGTGGCTTCTTTGCTGGCCTTCTTGACACCAGGCCATCCTCCAAAAGTCTTCTCCTCACTGTGCATGCAAATGCACTCACACCTGCCTGCTGCCATTCCTGAGCAAGCTCTGCACTGGTGGTGCCCCGATCCTGCAGCTGAATCAACTTTAGGAGACGGTCCTGACGCTTGCTGGACCTTCTTGGGCGCCCTGAAGCCTTCTTCACAACTATTTAACCTCTCTCCTTGAAGTTCTTGATGATCCAATAAATGGTTGATTTAGGTGCAGTCTTACCAGCAGCAATATCCTTGCCTGTGAAGTCCTTTTTGTGTGAAGCAATGATGACTGCACGTGTTTCCTTGCAGGTAACCATGGTTAACAGAGTAAGAACAATGATAGCAAGCACCACCCTCCTTTTAAATCTTACAGTCTCTTCTAACTCAATCAGTATGACAGAGTGATTTCCAGCCTTGTCCTCATGAATTCTCTCATTTCACCTGTGTTAACGAGAGAATCACTGACCTGATGTCAGCTGGTCCTTTTGTGGCAGGGCTGAAATGCAGTGGAAATGTTGTTTTGGGGATAAAGTTCATTGTCATGGCAAAGAGGGACTTTGAAATTAATTGTAATTCCTCTGATCACTCTTCATGACATTCTGGAGTATATGTAAAATTGCCACCATAAAAATTGAGGCAGCAGACTTTGTGAAAAATAATATTTGTGTCATTCTCAAATATTTTTGGCCATGACTGTACAGTAAGCTCTAGTGAGCAGGGCCCAATTCCCTCCTGTTCGTTCTCATTACCTATAACTTTTGCTCACCAGCTACACTGTGCGCCTCCCCGTTGGGCTCTCTGCCAATTGGCTCCACTCCTCCACTGTCTTCACACCTTTACCAGTAGCTCTAAACCTGTTAGCTGCACCCACGCTAAGGGGCACAGGTTTCAGCCTGCACTGAATATATTCCTTGCACCCCAGTAGCTGTGTTGGAAGTTGTAGTGTATTGTTATTTGTTTACTGTATTGTACTGTTATACTCATTGCTGTCTTGTTGTTTTCCCTCTGTACGGCGCTGCGGACCTCATGTGGCGTCCTATAAATAAACGTTAATAATAATAGTAATAATCCTCTCTTCCCAAAGCAGTTTCCATTGTGATAACAGCTTCCAGCGTTCCCTCTCCGCTGATAATACAGCAATGTAATACTTTATAATAACCGAGCAACGTTCACTAAGGTTCTTTAGTTTTGTCTTTACAGTTATCGGATGACAATGAGAAATCTGCATGCACCAAAGTTCAGCAACACCATAATGACAGGACTGCGGTTACATTTAACGACTCAGAATAAAATTAGGACACAGTGCGCTGTGTTAACTAGACCAGGAGCGACCCTGCTAGGCATTTCCGTGTTCAGTGAGAAAATTATAGAAAGAAAAAAAAATCACAAGTATTTCTCAGAATACATTAGGATGCGAGAGATAGGGAAATCCAATCAGGATGCAAGTCATGCAGTGCAGAAGCTGGAGTCCATCGCTTTGCCCTGAATTACATCCGTTACAATCAGGTGTCACTCATCTGCTGTGTTCTTCTATGTGCGAAGGGACCTTACAGGCAGAGTCCTTCCTTATGTTCCATAAATATTATACTTATACACCATATATCTACATATTTAGGGCGCCTGATTCATCAAAGTACACATACTAAGCGCAAAGTGCTCTTGTTTTAAAATAAAGGGAAATCGTCTCTGCGCACTCCTGAATTCAAGGCACGGATCTCCAGATCTGTCCGCTGAAGAAGTCGGGTGTAGGTCTGCTGTGCTCGATTACACAAGACGGTACACAATACATCCAATACCTATGTGATTATAAATTCACAAAAAAAAAAAAATTATGTCACCTATTAATGAAAGCAATAATGATAAAACAGTAAAAAAAAAGTTTTTCCCTCCCCTTCCCCTATGAAATATATTTATTTGATTGTTCTTAATGTCTACTGAACATAAAATACATCTTCACAGTTTGCTCCTGATTGCAAACACATGTTATAGCATGCATAGGAGACTGACATCACTACTGATCAGGACTTAGACTAACCCTGTAGATTATATATATATATATATATATATATATATATATATATATATATATATATGTATATGGATATATGTATATATATGATATAGATAATGTTATTTATTCATATGTTTAAGCTCCCTGTCAACGTTCTCAATTTACAATCTTCCATTTAGTGTGTAAAAACTCGAAGTTAAATCCGCTAGAAACAGAATTATGTTTGACCAGTTGATGAACGGATGGGTTTTGACTAAATTTCCCTCTTTGGAATGTGTCAGGTCTGAACTTTGTTAATTCTTGGTCTACACAAAAGAGTTTTATATTGTTTATTTTCTGGGACTGTTTTGTTTATATATATACTTGTAAATCAGTTCATCAGGACACTGAAGCATGGGTGGGCACTGCTGAGCTCTTTATTCAGCCATTTGCAGACTCTGGGTACATTGCACACTGGCCACACCCACTTCCCAGCATTCCCCATGGTCTTAGGGACCATCACTAAAGATTCAAGCTTAAACATATAAGGGAGTGTCTACAAACATTAAGCATATCTAATGCAATAACATCACATCTTCTTTTCTTTAAAGATAAGCCCTGTATCCTTCAGTATAACAATTTAACAATATAACATTAAGAACATCATCTAACACGTTTCAATGAGTCTCTCAGGTCTGCGTATTTCTCTTATGGGTCTTTCACACAAAGTCTGTGTATCGTCAACCATGTTGGACCTTTCTTCCATCATGGTTTGTTCACCATTATCAAGTCCATCATACATGTCAGATGAAGGGTATTCTTCAGTCGTGTTGCCATCACTATGGTTGGGTTGAGATCTTAAATCGACCCGATTTCTTCTTACTTCTGTTCCACGATCTGTACGTACAATATAAGATCTTGGTGCTACTTGTGCTTGCACAATACCTTTCTGCATCCAAATGCCTTTCTCATGATCTCGGAGACGGACTTGGTCACCTGATCTTAGATCAGATAAGCTTTTTGCTCGCCTATCATGGTACAGTTTCTGTTTCTCCTGTTGACGTACCTTACTCAGTCTCACCAATGCTGAGTTATGCGTATTAAGCAGTTCGTCACTTATCGGAAGATTTGCTCTAATCCTCCTTCCCATCAGCATTTGTGCAGGAGAGAGTCCATTCTGTAGAGGTGTACTGCGGTAGATTAAAAGACTTTTGTAGAAATCTTCTTTGCCGTCTTGTGCTTTTTTCATTAGACTCTTTACAGTTTTTACTGAACTTTCCACCAACCCATTTGACTGTGGATAGTGGGGACTCGATGTTGCATGGACAAATTCCCACTCTTCAGCAAACTGTCTAAATTCAGCGCTGGAAAACTGAGGTCCATTGTCAGTGAACACTTCCATAGGAACACCATGCCTTGCAAAGATTGACTTCATGCAACTGATTACGGCTTTACTAGTAGTTGTAGGTAGAGTCTGCACCTCAGGGTAATTAGAATAATAATCAGTCACGACAATGTGTGTTTTTCCAATACAATCAAACAAATCTGCGCCTACCTTCTGGTATGGTCTCTCTGGCACTGCATGAGGACTCAGCGGCTCGACTTGTTGCTTTGGTCTGTACGTAAGACACAGTTCACATGTAGCTGTTGTCTGTGCTATGTCCTGGTTCATTCTTGGCCAATACATCACTTCACGCGCCCTCCGTTTACATTTCTCTTCTCCTAAGTGGCCTTCATGTATCTTGCACAGCATAATTTTTCTTAGTCGTGCAGGTATAATAATTCTATTGCCTTTGTAAATAATACCATTGACAACCGTAAGGTCAGTGCGGTACATCCAATAATCATGAATAGACAGTGGGCACGCATTTTTTTCTGCTGGCCATCCTTTCAGAATGATGTCTTGTAACACTTTCATTGTGATGTCTGTCTCTGTTTCTTTTCTTATCTGTTCTTGTCTTGCAAGAGACACAGGTAGAGAAGCTACAATCAAATTAACATATGCGTCTATCTCTTTATCCATCAGACTTTCAGAACCTTCACTTTTGTTCACAGCACGGGAAAGTGTGTCAGCAATGTACATGTATTTACCAGGACAGTACAGCAATTGGACATCATATTTCTGTAGTCTTATAAGCATTCTTTGAATTCTCATGGGACAGTCATGTAACGATTTAGCCATGATAGCTACCAATGGCTTGTGGTCAGTTTCCACTGTAAACGCTTGACCATACACAAATTGATGAAATCGCTCACATGCATATGTGATTGCTAGAAGTTCTTTTTCTATCTGAGCATATCTTGTTTCAGCACTTGTCAATGCTCTTGATGCATAGATTACCGGTTGCCATGTATCCTCATGTTCTTGTAACAACACTGAGCCTAGGCCAAATTGCGAGGCATCTGCTGAAATTCTTATACTTTTTGTAGGATCAAAGAATCTTAGTACCGGTTGCTCTGTGATGGTCCGTTTCAAGTTTTGCCAACTTTCTTCTTGTTCATGTGACCACATCCACTCATTATTTTTGTCCAACAACCATCTTAGAGGTGCTGTTTGTTCGGAGAGTTGAGAAATAAACTTTCCTAAGTAAGTAATCATTCCTAGGAATCTTCTCACGTCGTCTTTGTTGTTAGGACGTTCCATGTTTATTATGGCTGATATTTTCCTCGGGTCAGGCTTCACACCTTCCTCCGAGACCACGTCACCCATAAAGGTAAGTGTTTTCACACCAAATTCACATTTGTCCTTGTTCAGCTTTAGATTCACCTTCTTGATAAGTTCCATTACTTGTCTCAGTCTAGAATCATGTTCTTCTTTTGTAGATCCCCAGACAATAATGTCATCCATCATTGTTTCAACACCTGGAATGTGTTCAAAAATCATGTGTATCCTTTTGTGATATACTTCTGGAGCAGACAATATCCCATATGGTAGTCGAAGGAATCTGTATCGACCTTCTGGGGTATTAAATGTACACAGCATTGAGCTGGCTTCATCTAGCTTCATTTGCCAGAATCCTGAAGATGCATCCAATTTACTGAACCATTTTGCTCCCGCAAACTGTGACATGATTTCATCTCTGGTTGGTAGTTTGAAATGTTCTCTTTTAATAGCCTTATTTAAATCTCTTGGATCCAGACATATTCTGAGTTGTCCATTTTTCTTTTCAACAATTACTAAGGAGCTCACCCATTCAGTAGGCTCATCAACTTTCTGTATCACACCCAAAGCTTCCATGCGGTTTAACTCCTGTTTGAGTTTTTCTCTCAGCGCAAATGGCACTTTTCTACAGGGGTGTATCACTGGAGGAACTTGCATGTCTAGATTTATCTTATGCTCGCCAGGCAGACAACCTAAACCTTCAAACATGTCTCTGTATTCTGTAAACACTGATTTGCATTCATCTTCTACTTGTGATGTCACCATGAAAACTTTCTTTATCAAGTTAAGCTTCTCACATGAACTTAATCCTAGAATCGGTTGTACATCTTTATCCACAATCAGTAGCGATGTTTTGAACTTTTGTCCTTTGTAGCTCAGGGTCACTAGGCATGTACCTTTCACAGGAATTTCCTCCCCAGTGTAGCCTGTAACTTTCACATTGGCTGGATGAATTTTAGGTTTTACTCTAAAAGTCTTATAGTCTTGAAACGATATCAAATTCACCTGCGCACCAGTATCAAGCTTAAAGGGAATGACAATCTCGTTCACTGTTAAAGGAACAATCCATTCTTTCTTGTCTGTACTGCAAAGTTCAATACAATTCACAAAAAAATCTTCAGACGTAGCTTGTTCAACGGCATGCACTTTGTTTGTTTCACTATTGGTTCTACAGCATTTGGCAAAGTGATTAAGTCCACCACATTTCATGCAGGTTTTACCATAAGCAGGGCACATTTTAGGATTGTGAGTATTTCCACATCTACTGCAGATTTTCCTATTAGATTGCATTTTAGACTGCTTCATTTTAGAGAATGGTGGTTTGCTTGGCTCTGTTTTCTTCACCACATGTACAGTAGTATCAGATTCCTTGTGTAACTGTTTGGCTTGCAGTCTGGTCATTTCTGTAGATCTGCACATAGTCATTGCCTTGTCAAGTTCTAGGTCTTGCTCTCTCAGCAATCTTTCTCTGAGTCCATTATCAGGTATTCCACAGACAATACGATCTCTAATCAGTGAGTCCTTTAAATCACCAAACTCACAGGTTTTGCTGAGTGATTGCAGTTCTGTAACATACTGATCAAATCCTTCTCCAGACTTCTGATCACAGGTGAAAAACTTATATCTTTCATATGTCACATTTTTCCTTGGCACAAAGTAATCTTCAAACTTTTGCAATATAGAAGATAGCACCATATTCTGCCCTTCAGCAAACTGAAAACTGTTATAAATGTCCAGCACATCCTCTCCTATCACATGGAGGAAGATGGATGACTTTGTTTTATCCTCCATTGCATCAGCTCCACATGCAGCAAGATATATATTAAACCTTTGTTTAAATCTTTTCCAGTTTTCAGACAAGTTGCCAGACATGAGCATGCCTGCTGGAGGAGACAGCCTATCCATAGTTACTCACTGTTTGATGTGACCAGAGCACAAGACAGATATTCAGACACTGCGTGTCACAGCTTTACAGACTTCTGCAGGATCCTTTCACACTCTGAGCTCTAGCAGTCCAGTTAAAACTTCTTCTGACACCATGTTTTGTTAATATACTTGTAAATCAGTTCATCAGGACACTGAAGCATGGGTGGGCACTGCTGAGCTCTTTATTCAGCCATTTGCAGACTCTGGGTACATTGCACACTGGCCACACCCACTTCCCAGCATTCCCCATGGTCTTAGGGACCATCACTAAAGATTCAAGCTTAAACATATAAGGGAGTGTCTACAAACATTAAGCATATCTAATGCAATAACATCACAGGGACAAGGTTTTAATTTAATAATAAATGGGAACAATTTTTTTTTCTATTCATTTTATAAGCATTCTCCAATGGAAAGGAGACGAAACGGAAAAATAAAGTTAAGTTTTTTTATAATTAATAGATTTATTATATATTTAATTTGGTCCGGCCGTGGCAAATATGGTGGGGGCGGATGGGGCTTCGACCACAACCATTCATTCAACCATCGGGGCTGGATTGTGGGCGGAGTAAGTAACTGCGCAGAGCTGGAGCTTTCTATTGGATTTTGATGATGGGGGTGCGGCCTACGTGCTTGAATGCTTGTCGGTGTCAATGAGTGAGTAATGAGCCCTAGAACTGGGGGTACTTCTGTTTGGCGTAATATGAATTGGGGACTTCTAGACTATATGTGCCCAAAAATCCCCCCTGTGTCTTCACACCACCTCCCCTCCTCGATCTCCTGGAAGAAAAGAGTAAAAAGTTAGTAAGTATGTTCTAGACACCCTCCCCCCTAGACACACCCTTTCAGGGGCGAGCTGCAGTTCAGAGTATCAATCCCTGGCTGCAACACCCTAATGAACTGTACCGCACACTCTTCTGACCACCGCAGCCAAGTATGACCATGTACTATAAATTGATGGGGCTCCTGACTGCATAAGAACCACAGCCAATCCAGTCCGGTGTCGACTAGTTACAAACCTCCCATCATTAGCGTAGGAGGACACCGAAGACTGTGATGTACTAATTAAATAAGCGATTCACTCAATTCTGGCAATATCAGCTGCAATTAGGCAGGCGACCAAGAGGCTGGAATCACTGAAGCATTAATCGGGGAAGGACCAGCCCTCTGAGATTTGACAGACAGACAGTCACTTCTGTGATACATTCATCATCATCATCACCATTTATTTATATAGCGCCACTGATTCCGCAGCGCTGCACAGAGAACTCATTCACATCAGTCCCTGCCACATTGGAGCTCACAGTCTAAATTCCCTAACACATAGACACACACACAGACAGAGAGAGAGATAGCAGCCAATTAACCTACCAGTATGTTTTTTATTTGGAGTGTGGGAGGAAACTGGAGCACCCGGAGGAAACCCACGCAAACACGGGGAGAACATACAAACTCCACACAGATAAGGCCATGGTCGGGAATTGAACTCATGAACCCAGTGCTGTGAGGCAGAAGTGCTAACCACTTAGCCACCGTGCTGCATTGGAGAGACGTTAGTATACGGTACACTCATATTGATATTGCTCCCCAATAACACGGAGCACCAGATTCCTCCAGGACACTCCGAGACTTCAGTATCACAGGACAGGGAGGCAGCTGTGACATGCAATGACTGACAATATTATACCGTATCCGTCTCTGTCCCAACACCAATCCTCTCCTCCTGGGTTGTGAATGGACCTCTTCACACAGAAAACACAGATGCATTGTCTTTTGTGCAGAAAATTAAAGGGTCTCCGTGCAAATAAAATAAGCTGAGGAACTGCCAGCGGCTGGTACGTTTGTATCACCTCCAGAGACAAGAGGAAGCACCGCAGAAAATTAACCGTTTGCTGGAATGATTTCAACAGACGATGTGTTGTCAGTGGGTTAATATGTACAGAGGGAAATATTTTAGTCTGTTAAAGTGTGAGACCAAAACCAATGATATGGGGAGATCGATTCACAAATGTCCTGAAGAATATTTAGGCAAAGTACTGCTGCTGTACTCCTATCGCTATCACAGCGGCTCAGGACACGAAACAATGCTTTATTATTTAAATAAAGCATCTTTCTTATTTTTATTACAATAAAAAAAACATTTTTTTTTTACTGTGCAAGTTTGAAACGACGCAGCCAGGTGAACAGAAGACAACCTGGCAAAGCGCTAAGACGCCTCTATCCTGTACCAGCAAACTATTGATCGTGAATTGCAGCAATGTTAGATTTTCTATGGCTGCGATAAGCAACGATAGAAAATCTATGTTGCTACTGCTCCGTCATTAATAGACCCCATAGTGTGTAACGTTAAACAGTCACAAAGAAAGTGTCTTCTTTAAGAAAATTCCCTATATTAGGTGTGTAATTTGTGTGAAGTCCGTCTCTTCGGCCAGCGTTGTGTTACTTTCGATGTGAGGTAAATTAAATAGAAACTGAACCAAACAGTCTTCTCTGCCTGATAATTAAAATTTAGCTTTTTAATGGCTCTTACCAGACGAAGGTGAGAAAGAGAACGCGTCACGCCCCCGGCTCTCCATATCATACGGAGACAGATTTTGCACTCTGCAATCGGCATTATCGTGAAGCGTGAATCCATGCGCTTACTCAACAGCACAAAAATTGGTGTGTAAATATGATGGTCTGACACCAGGAGGCCAACCACTATAGCCAGGCTAGTTGTGATCTTCTCCTTCAGCAGCCGTCTTTCCCATAGAAGTTAATGTGTTCATCGGCATTCTGTGGCTCCCAGCTATGGTTACTCAGTAATATGGCAATCAAAGATGAGGACAGACAGGCCAAGCCACGGACAACACACAAAGAGCTAAAAAAATATCAACAGGCAGAACAGCGGTGAATGGGTGCCACATGCACTGGTGCGCACGGCAAAGGATGGTGTTTGGAGGGGAGGACAACACATCAAAACTGCAAGGCACTCATAGGCAAACCGAGGGGGGGTTTCCTAGTGCCTGGAAACTCCCCATCCAAGCCTGGGGCACTGCATAATTGAGGTGGCTGGACCCTGCCCCCGCTTCAAACAGCTCTGCCTGAAAAGGGAGAGCTGTGTGCACCTAACAGTAGTGCGCACAGCATTGCCCATGTATATTATGGGGATAGGAAGAGTTGGAGAGCAGCCAAGCACTGTCTAAAATTATAGCTACGCCCCCATGCATGTTGGTCACGCCCACTGGCGGCGTGGTGTGGAAACGTCCCCTCTACAAATCCTGCGTTTGCCCCTGGAACCCTCTCTGGGGTGTGGCTATGCCCTCATCGTGACGTAGTCGTGCCCCACTCACGCAATTCTGGAATTTATCAAGTATGGTAAAGGCTTAAAACAAGATCTAGGACCTATCAATATTACCAATCGCTTCCTGCAGGTGAAAGGGATAGAGGAAGGAATGCATGTGGAAAACTATTTGGTATGGATAGCGGTGAAACAAGTATGACCACTGTACTGGCTATCTGGAGTAGATGGCAAAAGTAGAGGCCAACAAGGATAAAAGGCTTTATTATTTAAATAAAGCAGTTTATGTTTTTTAGATTATTTATTATGTATTTATTATTATTAAATTATTAAAATGTATCAAATTTATTATTTTTTTCCAATAACTTTCTCTTATTTATTTGTTTGAATCTGAACGTGGAATCCCAAGTCCGGGATCCCAATATAATTGCGCATACGCAGATTGACCCCTGACTGGCCTGGCGAGTGCAAAGACTTCTCTTACCGCTGACGGTTAAATAACATGCTATTCATTTATAATTTTGTTTATTTGTAGTTTTAAACACACATTAGCCCTGTTATGAGACATATTATTTATGTTTTTTCCCTAATTATGAAATTTGTAGCAATATTGAGTATATGGAGGATGAAAAAAGAGAGAGAGAGAAAAAAAACTTGAATTATAATTTAATTATATGAACTTTTCTCCCTGGGGTTGTTGCCAATTTTCCGAAGGTTCTCGTCTAATCAGGATTGTTCCCCCGCTCTGGCTGTTTAGCTCTGATTACCATATTTCCAGGCGGGACCTGGAGTGGTACTTGTGTGTGAGGGTGAAAGCAGCAACACAACAGCACCGCTCTCTAATTAATCACTTTCCAAGGACATGAATAATAAAACAAGACCCAATTAAACCACAGAAGCATAAATTCCAACGTGAACCATCTCACCCGTTCCACAGCGATCTGCCCCCGTCCATCCTACTGATTTTCCGATTGCAACAAGCTGGTCTGGATTAATGAACTGATGTTAAAGGCACATGTCATGTTTCAATTCAACTAACCGGAAAGAATAAGTAGGAAGAATATAGGAAATTATTTAAAGGAGGCTTGTAACAAGGCATAGTTTGTGTATCTAATATATAAATGCTTAGTGGCGTCTGTGTGTGAAAAAAAAAAAACAAGTTGCAGCGCCACCTAATGGGCAGAGTTATACACTGACCTACTAAATTCTTGTGTGTGTGGGAAAAAAAATTCAAAACGGGCTGAAATTTGGTAGGGCTCAAACTCATTTTCGTGAGGTAATTTTACCTCATGAACACACATGTGTAGAGGCGTGCGTTAGTGTGTGTGTGTGTGTGTAAAAAACTATTTTCTCAGAAAGGGCTCATCCAATTGACCTGAAATTTGGTACACTGACATTATTTGACAAAAAAATTAGAATAGTCAAGTCAGTTAACTTCCATCATCCCCCCTTCCCCCCGTGGGAGGGGTAGTAAAGGCTAAATTTACGAGTTGAGGGGTCAAACTCATTTTCGTGAGGTAATTTTACCTCATGAACACACATTAAAAAGGGCGCTTGCGTCGGGAAGTAACGATCTACCCCTGAGGAGGCCTGGGCTAGGCCCAAATGTATGACAAGAACCTTTTTAAGACCTTAAGTATCCTGATTTGACTAGAATGCATGAGTATCATGCACGGGTTAACTAGTATATATATATATATATATATATATATATATATATATATATATATTCCACTATAAAGATTATGGGGTAGAATTATCAAACATTCTAAAAAGAAAAAGTGAAAGTGTTACCCATAGCAACCAATCAATTCATTGCACCTTTTTTTTATTAGGACCAAGTGGCTCGATTTCTTCTGTTAAAAGACTTATTGGCCCTGATTCATTAAGGAACGGATTTTGCGTATTGTCGCTCTGCGCACGAGTGAAAATGAGACTTTGTAGAAAGTACGCGGCTCATGTTTGCACGTAAATGACACATACGACTGCCTATGGTTTGAAAGGCGAAACGCGGTGGGAAAGGGGAGGACTAAGTTAGGCGATGTACAGTAAGGACCTGCCAAGACTGAGCGCACGCAGCAGCGTCAGATTCAAGCATCCCAGCGGTACATGTTTTTTCATCATATCACTTCCACCAACTACAAGTCGGGTGTAAGTGATAGTGATGACGGACATGTGATGCTAGAACATGTGTTTGCAATCAGGAGCAGCTACAAAAATGTATTTTATGTACAGTCCGCCGTGAGAACATCCCGATAAATGTATTTGATGAGAAAAAAATACTTTTTTCCAATGTCTATTCCTTAATTATTATATAGTTAACAGGTCACAATCATTGAATACTTTTTTTTTTCTCTGTGTTCTGCTGGGACTTTATATTCCCCATATGTGTTGTACGTATCCTGCAGTGTGTTCTATCTGTCCAAGTGCCGTATTAGTAGAACATAACTAAACCCGTATTATACAAGGGGTGATTTTTCGGATCTGCTTGCAGTTGACTATGGACGTGCTCATGCCTCAACTACATGCGTTGTAAACAAAAACGTAATTTAAGTTTGTTTTGCGTGCCTTAATATATCAGGTTCATTGTCGGTAAAAACGGATGTTATCATCTGAGCTTTCTCTCACTTCGCCCTTTACAACAAAGCGTTACCGCCGGCGATAGCACTGCCAGACCCGTATGATTCGCCAGCTAGAGCATAGAGAATTTATAGATTTATAAAGTATCACAGTGGGATCATTACCTCTTCTGTTATCACCATCTCAGGTTATCAATAGCAGATGAAAACCATTATGAAAAGCTTTATTATTTGAATAAAGCATTTTCTTAATTGTCTTAATTATTTATCTGTTTTTAACCTTTTTTTAGTAACAAAGCAAAATGTCGGCTTTAAGTTCTAATACGCATTACAGCAGGGGGTCAGGGAACTTTTTTGCTTTTTACCCCCAAATATATTTAGATACGCCGACGTTACCGCCTTGATTTGAAAGGAAGGAAATCATATATTATAAATGATTGAAATTCAAAATTGTATTGAATCTATTGAAAATGTCTTTGAAAGCTTCAACTTCAAAACTTCAGGTTTTAGAGAAATGATGTTGCTTCATTTTTGATACGAGAGCATCAATATTGGGGCATTTTGATGTCAGAGCAATTTGGATGCAGTCTTCAGCGTCCAATCGATTTCTCTGCTTTGTTTTTATGTTCGTTAGAGTGGAAAGTCCTTGTTCGCAAAGGTAGGTTGTTGCAAAAGGCAGCAACCTTTTGACTGCCTCCTCATGTGCAAGTTTGATGCCTTTGCAGCTGTTGACATCCAAAAATATGACAGATCTGCTTTGTTTTCAAATGCAATACTACCCTTGAGGCTCTTCTGGTACAACAGCAATTTCACATTTAAAGGGGTCTACAATCCAACTGACAGCATGTGAATCACCAGCATTACCCCCAGGAATTTCATTTTTACCCCATTTGGGGTAATTCACCCCTGTTCCCTGACCACTGCACTACAGAAATAAGCGATTGGCTGATTTAAGACCATAGGGCAGATATGATTTACGATTGGAACATGTTAAAAAGCCGGAGTCAAGATAAGAACCGTTTCACACTACAGTTCAGTCCTGATTTCTTTGTGCCGCTGTTTTTCTCCCCCATAATTCCCCAGCTGTGGTTCACTAATTTACTCTCATTTCAGGTTTGAAAAAAACACAGCCTTGCTCTTTTGAAAACGCAGACATCACAGCTTCAGACAGAGGCAACGGTTGACCCCTTCCACCCGGTACAAAGTGCTCCGCTCACGGACATCCCACTTAATTTACTACCAAGACTTAATGAATTAATGATGAGAGGTTCTTTTTTATATCACACATTATTTAACTGCAATAGTAAATTAAGTGGGAAGTTCTAGCGCAAAGCACTTAGTACCAGGTATAAAAGGTCATGAGAGGCTGAGGATGGGGAGTTGTTGCAGGTGCAGATTTACTGCCAAAATGTAGCTTAAATTATGGGGTTATTTAGTATTAAAGTAAAAATGTCCAATAACACCTAGCAACAAAGTATCACTTAGCTTTGATTGATCTTATGCAAGTTAGAGAATGAAAGCAGGTGGGCGGTTAGTTGGGTTACTGACCTGTGCAGTACAGTATTGGGGGCGAGTTTAGATGAGCATGTTTGCAAACCACTCTACATATTGTACATGGAAGCCAGATCATGCTCAGATAAGTGGCAGAAGACAGCGCGGGTCAACTCAATACGTGGGAAAATGGGACATGAACAATTTTCTGGGATTCCTGGCTGGCTCGCCAGTTACGCTTCTGCTCGTCTGAATGGTGGAGAGGTACAGGCTCTGGGATCAATGATCCCAATTCCTGTACAAATTTTAGAGTGGTGTATTCATGTTCACCTAGAACGTGGTGTGAGCAAATTCTACAAACACATTAAACTAAATGAGTCCACATCGCAAAATGGGTGAATCTGGGGCTTGGCTTCAATTGCCACAATTCTTAGGAATCAGGAATTTTTGGAAGCATGCAAATATGTAGGAATGGTAAAGAGAAAACATTTTCTTAATGTTTATTTTTTAAAATATGTGTGTTTTTACTAGAGTCTGTTGTTCAGTTGTGGACACAGAAACGCAGGCGGGCATATTGGAAAAGCGCACTACGACATAGCGGCAAAGCCGGCGGAACAGTGACCTATAAAACAATTATCCTAATTCGCTTTCATCCAGGTAAAATACGTTTGAATGGACTATAAAAGTGAGATTATTTGAAAATATTGATATGTAAGTCTTGTGATTTCTCCGGGAAACAGAAACCGAAAGCCACATGTTTAACGACAAATCGGCAAATGGAATAAAAATAAGCACAATTTATTTACCTGGCAGCTGACAGCCAATTCTGATGAACACATTGGTAGATCCTTCCAAATTACTTATTTTCCACACAAGAAATGTGTTTAGAATGGGAACGCTCACCGTGAGATTAGATTGGAGGACGCTATATTAGAGGGTCCTTCAGATCTTTGTTGAACACAACTGCCTTGTTCACAAAATATAGACACTCTTAGGAGAATGCTTCTCTCTTCGTAGATTATACCTTATGACTCTTACGGTGGGTATACATTGTACTAAGCACATGTTACATGATTTACCTTCAGATCTGTGCTCTTCGCCTCTTCACCACCTTAATAAATAGACCCCTTCAAGATCTTTCACACTTGCATAAAATATTTAGCCCACATTCCGTTTTTTAATTCGAATTCCGAATAGAACCCTTGGGGCCTGTGTTCCATTCCAACCAGAGTGCGGAGTTTGCATGTTCTCCCCGTGTTTGCCTGGATTCCTCCAGGTGCTTCAGTTTCCTCCCACACTCCAAGAACATACTGTGAGGTTAACTGACTTCTGACAAAATAGACCCCCTGTGTGTGCGGTAGGAATTTAGATTGTAAGCTCCAATGGGCAGGGACTGATGTGCATGACAAACAATCTCTGTACAGCGCTGCATAATATGGTGCAAATAAACAATAACAATAAGGAAAATAATAATAAATTCACTTGTAGTACATGTGAATTGGTTAATGCTTATAATTATAAAAGAGAATTATATTTTTATTTTCTTCTGGGTTTCCAAGTGCTGGGAAACCTGCATTATACATTGTGTTGCATTGTCAGATGCATTAAGCCTAATGTGGGAATGATTACCTATTGTAACTAAGGAATATCTGTTAAAATGCTCACTTCCTGTAATGTTCATGCACACCGTTGAAATCTTAATATTATTTTCATTTTTCATTTACTGGCTTATTAGTGCCTATCGGCAGCTTTTCCCCGATATATTTCCTATCTATCCTTCTGTGTTTTCCAGCCACGTGTCTATACAATCAGTTGTTTCTTTACCTATCTCTTCTGTGCTCCCCGTACTGGATACATTGTATCCACAGAGCAGCTTTGTGTCGTATCCCGGGCAACAAAGGTAAACAACTCTATTGCTATAAAGATACTAAATCTTACAGGAAAAAAACATGTTCCTTAATTTAAAATAATGATTTACCGTACTCCCAGAAGCCATATATCATCACATGAACATGTTCTAACAATACATAGATTTACGCTTCAGAAAACATGGCCCATGTATGACAATGATTCATACATGCTGCAGGTGCTGAAAATGCACAAATTCACCCCGGGAGGGAAGAAAATGTATTAGCAGGGCATGCATGGACTTGTAGTTCTACAGCAGCTTTAGAGCCATGTATTACCTGATGTAAAAGAAACTACTGTAAATTATACTTATTTAAAAATATAGGTAATAAAATAAATATACAATATGGTTTTATGGAATCGAATGAGCAAGACTGCAACTAACACAGATGTGAGGCACATCCAGAATCACAAAACAAATAGATATAGGGCCTGATTCTTATTTGGACATAAGTCCCTTTGCATGCCGTATCTTGCGCGTAAAAAGCTCTGCGTATGCGCCAGAACGAAAGTTACGCCAGTGAGCGGAATTCATGTCCAAATGCAAATAACACTTCCAACTGTCAATGACTTGAAGGGCAGAACAGGGGGAGGGAAGGGGTGGACAGTAAGGGCGTGTCTATGCAAATGAGGCCGATTTAAGTTTAGGGCACCTCTCAGGTAGGTGTTTTTTAGCCGTGTCACTTGCACCAGCGGGTGTAAGTGCCGACTGATAGTGATGATTACACATATGCATGCCACAACATGTGTTTGCAAGTAATAGAATCTGTACAAATGCATTTTAGGTACAGTACACCGAGAATATCCTGATTTATGAATTTCATGTAAGCAAAAATGAAAAAAGAAAAAAAGTTTTTTAAGCATAATTTTATTAATGTTTATAGAGTTGTTAATTTATGTTATAGAATACTTTTTTTTTTTTGCACGATGAGAGTTTATGTTGCACATATGCATGTGCCTATCCTGCAGTGTGTTCTGTCTGCATACAGCAGGTAATGTATAGCCAGAGTGTACTAATACCCAGATTCAAATGGAAACGTATCATGGGCTCCTCTTGTTTTTGAATCTGGGCGGACGTGCGTGAAAATTACGTGCGTTTTCTTAAACCTAAGTTGCACTCACATTGCGTGCGAAGATAAATCAGGCCCACAATGTTTATTATGGTATATACAATATATTAAAGGGACGCAAAAGATAAACACACATTAGGGGCAGCACGGTGGCTCAGTGGTTAGCACTTCTGCCTCACAGCACTGGGGTCATGAGTTTGATTCCCGAACAGGACCTTATCTGTGTGGAGTTTGTATGTTCTCCCCATGTTTGATGATGATAGCATACCAAAATTAATGGTCCACCCCCCCCCCCCCCCAAACAACTGTAAGAGGAATTATGACCATATTTCACAATCACCAAATTACCAAAATGATGTGGGTTCCAGCACTGACCCCCTCACTAATGACACCCACATTTAAATTGACCAGAGATTAAGAATGCTGAGTGACTACACAGATGGAGTAGATTTTATTGCACACTTTACGGGTCCATTATTACATTTCACAACTTGTCACCGTGTCACTTGGCGTCACAATATTGATTGTGAATCTAGTGGGGATTTCTAGTGGAAACGTGTAACAGCGATCTGAATAATCGGTGAGCCATGAGTAATACTAAATAAAGCCTGCTCTTCTGCACAGTCTGTAACAAATCATGTTCGCCATAGGACAGACAAAAGTACCCATATATTGGTCTAGGCCAGTGTTGGCTAACCTGTGACACTCCAGGTGTTGTGAAACTACAGGTCCCAGCATACCCTTCCAGCAATAAGCTGCTATGTATTGGCAAAGCATGCTGGGACTTGTAGTTTCACAAACACCTGGAGTGTCAGAGGTTAGCAAACACTGGTCTAGGCTGATGCACCTGTCCGGTCAGGTAAATCTGGGGAGGGGTGGGGGGGGGGATTTCCTACCAAAAAAAAACAAAACAGTGAATTGTGCTGCTTCCCTTTCATCAGTAATCCCCCATTCCTCACTCGGCAGAATTCTCTTTACAGCAGATATTCTTTGATTTCCCACCTTCTGATATTTAGGAGAGCACATCTCGTTTCCTAGAACATGGCTGGAACGAGAAGCAGCTCAGTAATTGGGAAACGGAAAAAAAAAAAAAAAAGGCAAGTGGGAGAGACAGATGGAGCCGATTCTTTATCTGGGTTTAAATTGGAGGAGAGTTGTGTCTGGCGGGTGTATATGCGCTCAGAGAACAAACAAGCATGAATAATACATGGGGTATAGAAGCAGAGGTCATCCTCATGAATAATTGAGACCGTGTCTCGAATCCTTCACGGTCCTTACTGGGCTCCTCATTGGTCTCCAGGAATCTGCATGACTTAAGTAATTTGGTTCCTGGTGATTGCTGCACAAACAACCAGCCCTGGAGCGCCCTCAGAACAAAATTGAAAAGAAAATTAATAAAAACACGTCGTCCCAAAGCTCTTCCTGCAGTTTAAATATTCAGTGAACAAACTAATCTCGTGTTTCTCTCTCTCCTTCACTCTTTTTTTTTTGTTTGTCTGAACACCTGGGGCCGAGTTCAATGCAGAAGTGATTATGGATATACGGTGCGGCTGAGGCAGGGTGAGAGATGGGATTTGTCAGCAGTAGGACTCGCCCAAGGTCAGGGCTGCTCCGTAAGGACAGCGTTTATGCGCTTAAAGATCGCCTGTCACCTACTCAGAGAGCGGGCAGCCATATTACAGGCAGAAGCGATATTCCTGAGAGTGCATCTCTCTATTTACTAGAAAGTTTGTTCCTCTCCCCAGAGTGATGTCACTAAGAATCGATGAGCTGCATTTACAGGAATATTGGCTCGTTCTGCGCAATGGCGGCATCCACTGTGCCGTATACTTCACGAATGTTCCTAGCGAAATTGATAGACAGCATTGTAACGGATATTGGTTAAAATAAAGCTTTGTCCTACGTCCCTGCATTTAAAAAAAAATCTAAATATTGGACAAAATCTCTCAACCGCTATGAGCCTGATTTATGTTCGGACTCATTTGCGAGCCATATGCTGCGTGAAATCAGCGCCGTATCTAGGGCTGTGCAAGAAGGGCGACCGCCCAGAGCGCAACGCTGAATCGGGCTACAGTTTATTATTTTTTTAAGTTTATTTGGATAAAATTGAGGGCAAGGGAGGCAGCGTTTTTCTTTCTCGCTCCAGGCCCTCTGCGTGAAATAACTGCGCGTTCTCCAGAACGGACCTTACACCAATGAATGTAACTGCATGTAATTCAAGTCTGAATGCCAATAACACAACTGCCTGGGCCGCGGGGCGGACGGACGTAGGCGCGTGGGACAGTAAGGAGCGCGCCGAGGGCGTCCTGACGCAGATGCGGCTGACACCAGTTCTGTGTACGCTTGCTTCAGCCATATCATTTGCACCGGCTACAGAGCAGGTGTGAGCGCTGACTGATAGCGATGAATGACACAGCATATTTTATTAAAGATAATACGGTTTAGAGTTGTTCCTTTAATTTATGATATAAATTATTTTGCATGTGTTTTGATGTGACCTTATATTACACTTATGGGGGGTATTCAATTGTCAGCGAGATTTTTTTTTTTTTTCGTGCTGCGTAAAAAAAAATCACACGCGGGTTTTTGACTGATATACCGACCGTTTTTAGTTAACGCAGCGTGAAAACTCGTGAACTCGCTATTCAATTGAAAAAGAGGAAATGCTGCCCCCGCGCGTTAATCATTGGGTTTGCGAGTTTTTAGGGGAGTGAAGGGGAGTTTTAATGTGGTCATGTATAACAGAAAAAAAAGGATTTGCATACATTTCTATACATTAGATTGCATTACACATTGATAATATCTACATTACAGTACTTTCTTTAGCATCATTATTTATTTAACAATTTTTTTTACCATAGAACCATCTATACCATGTCAATACACATTTCTACATTCATATTTGTACCAAAAACATACATAAATATAATTAATTAGTGATTTTATTATTTAAATTTTTTAGGTTTTTTTATTTTATTATTTTTTCACAAGAAAATCAACTTTTTCATGTTAGGCATTAGTGATAAACATAATTTAACTTTTTTTTTTAACATTATTACATGATTTCAAATAGTTTTCATAGGTTTTTTATTTTTATCACACCCCAAAGAGGTATTTTCCTGTTTAACGCGCCACATTAACAAACAATTGAATAGCTTTTAACGAGGCTGCCTCTCGCACACCCTATACTTACAATAGACCTTCTACTGAAGCGCGAGAGGACCGCTTCATGAAAAAAAGCGTAGCGTTAAAAATGGAATTGAATCGCGGGTAAAGTTAACCCGCTCGAAAATGATAAAAAAAACAGCGTTAAAATGACTTAACGCGGTCTAAAAAAAACCTCAATTGAATACCCCCCATAGATTTGTACATATACTGCATTCTTTTCTGTATGTTATGGCAAGTAATGTTTAGGCAGAGCGTACGTACACCCAGATTCACATGGAAATTGAGACTCGCTTGGCTTTGAATATGGGCGGTACTACGCTGATTTTCCGTGTTCTTAATTTAAACGCAAGTTGCGGACAGGTTACGTCCGAACGTGAATCAATCCTTACATGTCCAAACCAAACCACGTTCTAACCAAACACACCCTGATGGCTACGTACCTGACAACAGATATATGAGAACAACAGGTTCTGTCTCAAAGAGCTTACAATCACTTCACTGTTTACTATTATTATTATCGTTTAGTGAATGTAATACATTTTTAAAATCTATTTAGAGATGAGTTGGACTTGTAAGAAGGTTTGGAGGCCCCGGAGACTTGTGGAGTTCAGCGAGTCACAATCTGATACAAATAAAACACGGACAGAGGTCAATTAGCCAGAGCAAGGAGAGGGTTATACAAAGTATATTGGCAGCATCCATCTTACTTTCCATTAAAGGGAGTAATGATGTCTGTAAAGGGACCTGGAAGCAGTAATACATGCAGGAGTAAAATACATCATTAAAAGACTGTACTCAGAGGGGAAATTAGCACAGTGACCAAATGTAATAATACTTTTTAATTAAATATTGAACGATAAAGTTCATATCAGGGGATAAGTGTAGAGTATAACATAATGGTAATTGTTGACATATTATAGATTATTTTTGGCAAAAGTATATAAATCACTGACCTGTCTGGTGCCCACAGCAACAAAACATGTCTCACAGCTGTTGTGTAGTTCAAAAACTGTATTGCAAAATAGATGACTTAAGCTGGGTACACGCTACAGAACATTACTGCAGATGCGATTTCTGTAACAATGTTACTAACGAATGAAAGTCTTGATGATCATGCAGATCCATGTGTACACATTATACACGATTTACCATCACATCTGTGATCTTCATCTCTCATAACCATCTGCTGAACAGATCGTGACTCTGTACACTGTACAGATATCTGCCTGCACTGCTGGTGGTGAGTGTGTACACACTGCCATATTTGCCCAACATCGTTCCATCGATTATCGTGATTTTTATTCAGTTAATAGAATCAAATCAAACGATACAATGGGCTTTGATAATATAAAACATGAACATATGAGCGTACACACTAATGCGATATCGGATGGTCGTTTATCATGTGGTCGGCACGATAATAGGGTGAAAAGCCTGTAGGGTGTACCAAGCTTAACCTCAGGGACCTTATTCATAAGTAATTGCAGAAGTGACCTTCATGGGATGTAGAAGCATTTCCTGCCTATATCAGGCTCTGACTCGTTATATTGTATCACCTACATATTAATCAGCATGAATCATCCTCACCCCAGGACAAGTATTGTTTGTCGGCCGTTATGCTGGGACAGATCCCCTCTCATCACCACTGTACCTTGGTCTTACTACTGGGAATAGTTACTTAAAGGGAATTAATCCCCTTGTTTCATTCACATAATGTAACGTGATCAGTCTTAGTTGTGTCAAATCCACTTAATATATACAGTATATATAATATATAGTATAAGTATAGCATGTATATAATATATATATATACTGTATATGCAGATAAGAGAGATAGATATGATTGACATATATACATATATATAGACAGACAGACAGATGAATGGATAGATAGATATGAGATAGATAGATAGATATGTAACATAGAGAGCAATGAGATAGATAGATAAATATGAGATATATAGATAGATAGATAGATAGATAGATAGATAGATAGATAGATAGATATGGAATAGATAGATATGAGATATTTAAATAGATATGAGATAGATAGATATGAAATAGATAGATAGATAGATAGATATGAGATAGATAGATAGATATGAGATAGATAGATAGATAGATAGATAGATAGATAGATAGATAGATAGATAGATAGGAGATATATAAATAGATATGAGATAGATAGATAGATAGGAGATATATAAATATATATGAGATAGATAGATAGATAGATAGATAGAAAGATAGATAGATATGAGATAGATAGATAGATAGATAGATAGATAGATAGATAGATAGGAGATATATAAATAGATATGAGATAGATAGATATGAGATAGATAGATAGATAGATAGATAGAAAGATAGATAGATAGATATGAGATAGATAGATAGATAGATAGATAGATAGATAGAAAGATAGATAGATAGATATGAGATAGATAGGTAGATATGAGATAGATAGATATGAGATAGATAGATAGATAGAAAGATAGATAGATAGATATGAGATAGATAGATAGATAGATAGATATGAGATATATAAATAGATATGAGATAGATAGATAGATATGAGATAGATAGATATGAGATATAGAAATAGATATGAGATAGATAGATAGATAGATAGATAGATAGATAGATAGATAGATAGATAGATATAAAGTCTCCCAGCGACTGCAGGATCTTGACCCTAGTGGGTACTCCACATGGACAGCTAATGGTTAGAGATATACATTGAACATCATTGAAGTTGGAAGTTTGTTAAGAAAAGGAAGAAAAAAAAATGATCTAAAAACTTTAGCAAATATATAATTTATTTCAAGGAAACTTAAGAAAGGATGAAACTAAAAAAAATAAGATCAAATGGTCTCTTTTGCCCTTGGGGAAGTCAGTCCTGCACAGAGAACCCGTCTGAAAATGTCATTTCAAAAGGTTTTTGAGTGGAAAAAGTGGACAGAACAAATGACCAAATTCTGCTGACTTAGCAATTTATATTCCATTACATGTGGTTCATCGTTATATCAAAGTCAAGTTCAAAGAATCGAGTTGCCGCATAGCTGAGTCGGAATCTAATTATGAATAAGTAGAGTGTAACAGCAATCTAACTTGTCCAGTGTCTTTAGAAGGTTCTCAGACCTGACCTGAAACTTTATAAAGAGTCAATGTTTTATAGGAAAAAACCTACAATATATGGATAAATGTCATAATATCCTTGTTTCTAAGAGAAATTACTGCATGTACCTGAAATAACCAAACTGGACTTTACTGTATCTGTCCTTCTAAAAAGGAAAAGTGGAGGTATTGCCAATAGCAACCAATCAGATTCTAGCTATCACTTATCTATTACATTATGGTAAAGGATAGCTAGAATCTGATTGGTTGCTATAGGCAACACCTGTAATTTTCAGTTTTGTGTTGTTAAGTTTCTCTTTAAATCAATGAGGAGCCAGAAGGAAACATTTAATGAATAAAAACCTAAAATGTCATGTATCTCTGCGATTGCCTTGCATTCTCCTAGGTAACAGAAAGTTCTGTACCGCTTAATACAGTGGTGCTCAAACCTGTTTTGGATATTTTGCAGGTTACATGAGAAAGATGGAGTTTATTATGAGATGCATTGAATATTGGGTGGTACTTTGCCCCACAGCCCCTCCCGTTCATTGAACCTCAGCCCCCACAGGGGAAACCTAACAGGGAGAATCTCTAAAGTTTCGGGCTGTCCTATTTGTGAATTAAAAAGTCGTGAAACCCATGTATCCCGGTTTGTAACGTCGATGGGACAATGTTGGTCACAAACACAACAATAAATCTAATCAGAGTGTTTTGCTACCAATCCTAAAAACCTGGTACATCAGGGGGTAAATGTATCAAGCCAAGAGTTTTCCGGCGGGTTTGAAGAGCCAATCAGATTCTAGCTATCATTTATCTAGTACATTCTACAAAATGAAAGCTAGAATCTGATTGGTTGCTATAGGCAACATCTCCATTTAATGCAATAAATTACACCCACTTTTTTTTAATTTTCCTCCAGGTAAAGAAATGAACAGTCACGGACAATCGCGACAGCATGCTGAGGAGACGAAACCTTCTCACCACACTTCTCATCGTCCTCCCATGGGCTCTCCTCCTAACACTGTGGCACCAGCACCCGACCAGCCTCTACCTCACCATTCTAAGGAGTAAGACGGAAATACAATAAAAAATATAGTAACATAATTAGATTTGATGCTCATTGAGATAACAAAAAACAAACGAGGCAGAAGAGAGAACGAAACCCCAACTGGCCTGTTCTTTTACAATACAGTCCAAAAATGTCCTGACAGAAGCCGAGTGGCCCATTGACTTGAGAAATGGCCAAAATCTGGTTCATGGGTTCAGTAGACTTCTTATAGGGAGAAAACTCATTTCTCTGGCGAAAAGTGGTATTTACGCTGGAGATGGGGCCTCTCCCTATCGATCAAGTGGTTAATGCCAACAGAGAGATTTGCCTGGCATCTACTGGAGTAATGATATGATAGCCACTGCCACTTTTTTTTTTGTTGCTGGAGTGGGTGGGGCTTGGTAATGATTGCCCCACCCACTTTCACCACATGCCACAACATCGAGCCCCACCCACCTCATTTTTTCAATTTTTTTTTTTCTTCTTCCTGTAAGCGAGTAGAAAAATCGTCATGTAATGTGTCCATTGCAATCACCCAATAATTTTTTTTATGTAGCACATATACATTATGTAAAAACATCTACAAAATAGCCTTTTTTTAAGATGATTTTGTCATATCATCATCATCATCATCATTTATTTATATAGCGCCAACATATTCCGTAGCGCTTTACAATTGGGGACAAACGTAATAAACTAATAAACAAACTGGGTAAAACAGACAAAGAGGTGAGAAGGCCCTGCTCGCAAGCTTACAATCTATCAGAGGGCAATAAAGTCACTTGTCCCAAGTTTCTCCATACCTGCTACAGGGGCCCGTTTAGACTTGGAGCATCCTCGCCTACTCACCCGGCATGTCCGAGATACTCTTGAATTTTCGGAGAGTCTCCCAGATTCTCAGAAGAGCAGGTCTCCCTCCCCCCTCCCGGATCTCACCCACTTCAATATTGTAGCCCCATCCCCCGCTGTGTGATGCCCAGATGCCACGCCTGCCCCCCACACACACTCTTTCCACGACTTGGAGCCCACCAGTGGATAGTTTAGTAACTTTAATGACCAGGCCAACTTTGCTGCTTAGCAATTAACATTAAATAATTAATTTAACTCCTCTCCATTCATTACTCATCTACTCTAATCAATATTATTTTGCTAATAAAAGGGTCACTTTACAGGTCATTCCCGCTTGCAAACAGTCGGCTTCCTTTAAATCTATCAGGCCCAGACCTATACAGTATATTGGCCAACACTGTAACAGGCTGCTTCACACCACCGTGCGACCTTCCCTATCATTGCACACAGAGCTGTGCTATGCAGAGCAGCGTTGAATGAAGCAAAGCGGTCCGCAGGCGGGGACTCTGGACAGAGCCCTCAAATAGTCACTGCCCTGCCTAAGTAAAGAAGCATTTCTGTGTCCTGGTTGGATGATAACCCCACACATGCTAATGGGTATCATCTGCCAAATAGTTGTTACATTATGAGCAATTAAATCTGATAAGTAGTGATGTAACTACTAGAGATGCCCGGGCTTGGTTTTCTGAAAACCAAGCCCACCCGGACTTATGGGATCCGAGTAGGCTAGCGAGCCGGCTCGGTACTTTCACGCGTCCTAGGATCTGAAAAGAGGCAAAACTTTTGCGGGTTTTGGATTCCATAAGTACCTCCCTCCCCAGGAGATCCAGTGCCATTGCTCACACAGAAACATGGGTAGCAGTGTTCTTGTCACTCTCCAGTCTCCAGTGACATTGCTCAGTGCCATTGCTCACACAGAAACAGGCGTAGCAGTGTTCTTGTCACTCTCCAGTCTCCAGTGACATTGCTCAGTGCCATTGCTCACACAGAAACAGGCGTAGCAGTGTTCTTGTCACTCTCCAGTGACATTGCTCAGTGCCATTGTCACTTGACAAAAAAATTGACTGGAAATTAATGTTATTGAGGTTAATAATAATGTAGGTACAAAAAGAGCCAAATTATGTGATTTTAGAAAAAAAAATAAGGATTTTAGAAAAAAATAAGAATCAAAAACCAAAACACACGAGGGCAGTTCTGCTAAAACCAAAACACTAAGTCAATCCAGATCCAAAACCAAAACATCTCTAGTAACCAACATGTGACGTGTTCTGGGGCACATAGTTAGCTGGCACAAGCTGCAGTGAATCCATAAATGGAACGGGAACAATCCCAGAGAGTAGATAGGTGATGTGCACCTATGGATGCCCATAGGGGTCAAACAACCATATTTGCACAAGAATTCTGTGAAGCATAGCGCGACAAGTTAGATAGCAGATCCCATCTCTCTCTCTGCAGTTATTTGACCTTAAATGCAAATGTTGAATAAGAAGAAATGTTTCCACATATTTATAGAATTGTTTAATGACAATACTCTCTGCCAGCGGTGCGCTGCCCATTACTCATAGCTAACCAGCCATTGATATTAAGCAGATTCATGGGCCCATTTCTCTGATTAAATGTAAAAGTCATTGACCTTTCTATCGTCCGGGACAAAACCAAGCAGCATATAATTCAGTAATTCAGATATAATCTTTTTCCTTCACCTTAGATGCACTAACCTTTAGAAATAGAATTATTAATGGCTGGATTATTCAAGGTTCCCTTTATAGATAAAACATTAGATCTTTTAAATATATTCTTAAACAAATGTTCGCAGCCAATTAACTACAAGTTAACTCTCCTTCTACAGTGCTCTTGGGTTCTGTGTGTGGGAACCCTGCTCGAAGAACGTTTCTTCAGTATGGTTAATGCAAAATACACTAAATGGTTTAAACATGCCTATATACATTCATTTTAGGGGCTGAACCATACCTCCCAATATTTGAAAATAAAAATAAGCCCCACCCCTGATCGGCACAAACCCCACCCACTGAACCAGAAAAACTCCCAAGAGATTTGCCCACAAAAATTATCACAAAACCCCACCCACTTTGCAATAGGCTACACTTCTATTGGACGGTATGGTTGAACCAATATTAAAGATCAATTCACTAGTACCTTGTGACATCACTTCCTGCCTCATGATTTTCGCTCAGCCGACAAAATGGCCGCTTCCAATGTGTGTATTTGGGTGGGTCCATTTTAATATTGTGCTGTGTGTGTTATTTGGAGACGTCATTGAACCAAGATCCTTGAGAATGCAGGCCATCAATTCCCTAGTGACTGAGGCATGAGGCAAGAGGCACGATGCTCCTAGTGAATTGAGGCTAAATAATAGTTCACTTTTCCGGTTATGTGCAGGGTGTCATTTAAAGGACAGAATCTGTTTTTTTCCCCCTGTATTATTTTTAATTTCAGACAGGTTTTATCAGCATTATTGAATAATGACACCTGACATGTGACAGCTGCATTATTTGACAGAAATTTTCTAGTTACAGAGGAAAAGGATTTAAAGAATCTACAAAAAAATAATAATAGGGGGAACATTAATTCATCTCACACTACACTGCAGCCTTTTACTAAGAGGATAAGCGACGATGTATTGGTACATCACAAATGTAGTACTGCAGCTTTAGATCACAGATAGATGGAGAGAATAAAAAGTGTTATACTATATGTTCATGTTCAGGCTTAGCTCATTCATAATGATCATCTTAGTCTTGTGCACTAATAGTTACCAAAAACCCCATTCACTCAGCAGAGAGAATTAGATTCCAAGGGGTGAATTTAGCAAACCTTCTAAAAAGGGAAAGTAAATCTGTTGCACAGAGCTGCCAATCAGAGTCTAGCCGTCATGTGATTCTAAATGACAGCTAGAATCTGATTGGTCGCTATGGGCAACAGCTCCACTTTGACTTTGACTTTTTTTTAGCCATATATTCAGGACCCAGCAAAATTTCGGGCCCTGGTATGATGGCTACTTGGTGTCCTGCCTAGTCTGCACTTGAGGGGTGAGATGGAGTGGGCCAATACGAAATTATTGGTCCATACAGACAATTTACCCGCCCAAAATCTGGCTCGGCTATGGCCGTGGATGTAAATATGGCCCTATAACTGGCTTGTACCTCATATCATCATCATCATTTATTTATTTAGATAGCACCACTAATTCCACAACACTGTTCAGAGGATATTTGCCACTCACGTCGGTCCCCGTCCCATTGGAACTTACAGTCTAAATTTCCTAACACACACACAGACAGAAACACAGACTAGGGTCAATTTGATAACAGCCAATTAACCTACTAGTATGTTTTTGGAATGTGGGAGGGAACTGGTACAACCAGAGGAAACCCACACACACACGGGTAGAACATACAAACTCCACACAGATAAGGCCATGGTCAGGAATCGAACTCATGACCCTGCTGAGAGGCATAAGTGATAACCACTGAGCCACCATGCTGCCCATATATATATATATCTAAAGTACATATATTTTGGTATCCCTATACTAGGGCCTAAATATCCAATAGGCTGACTGGGCTGCAGCCTGGGGTGCAAGTTTTTTTAAAAAGTCAAGTGGAGCTGAATTTCGAAAACACGGGAACATAAACATTGGTGGTGGGGTAAAAAAGACGGATTTTAAATTAAGGCTGAGTTTGTTTTTACTGACCGCGCACTAGCCTGCCTTGGAAGGCAAGGGGGCGCTATGAGGCAGTCTGAACCCTTAACCAGACCCTGTCCTATACTCTGGAGAGCTACCTCATTACTTTGTAATGTTCATCATCATCATCATCATTTATTTATATAGCGCAAGTAACTTCCGTAGCACTTTACGAATGGGAACAAACATTTATAAGACAATACTGGGTAATAAATACAGACAGAGAGGTAAGAGGGACCTGCTCGCAAGATTACAATCTATGGGACAATGGAAGTTTGAAACACAAGGGCATCTGCTAATGTTGCGCTTATTGGGTCAAAGTAGCCATAGGTAGAATTATGGAAGGGGGATTGTTTTGCCTGTACTCTTGAAATAAAAAGATATTTACTGCGCTATCCTTCCTAAAGGAGTTATGTGAAATGTGCTTTGGTCACATAGGTGTTAATTCTCCCCAGCCAGATCCTGCTCCCACTAAGTCTCCTTGTCAATATGGATAACTATTGCAAATGTCCTCATTTTTTTTTTTACAGAGGAAACAGGTGACAATTCTACAGTCAAACCTCTTCTGAGCAACGTGACACAGAGTAAAGAGGACTCACTTCAGTGCGTCCACCAGCACACCACCCGTGAAACCCCTGTGGTTGTCAGGACGTATGTCTACTCGCGACCCCCACCTTGGAATGAGGACATTCCAATTATCTACGTCATTACGCCCACCTATACCCGCCCAGTCCAGAAGGCCGAGCTCGTCCGACTGGCCAACACGTTTCTCCACGTAGTGAGTTTGCACTGGATCGTGGTGGAAGACTGTCCCAGGAAAACAAAACTGGTGGCTAATCTGCTTGAGAAAGCAGGACTCAACTTCACGCACTTGAATGTGGAGAGCCCCCACAACCTGAGAGCGGGCTCATCGAGGGCACACACGCCACGTGGTACCATGCAGAGAAACCTTGGTCTCCGGTGGCTTCGAGACAATATTAACGCTTCCAACCGCCCGGAAGGAGTGGTGTACTTTGCTGATGACGATAACACATACAGCCTAGAGCTCTTTGAAGAGGTGAGTCCACTGCTAAGAGCGATTTAATACATTCCGCTCTCTATACATCTCTGTTGGGCCTTCAGACTTTATAAATATCTTAATTTACCCTTGTAATTGGCTTTCCGAAACACGCTTAATCACCTTTTAATGTTGGAATTTCTATTTTATGTCCGTTGAAAAATCAATGTGTTTTTGCTGTTTAATTAAATTGCGATTTAATCCTGGGTTTTAATAGGCAATAGACCTCGCTTTGCTGTGGTACAGTCATTACACTTTAGTGGATAACCTGCCACTAACTCATCATTCCCAGGACTGACCTTTTCCGAGCGCACCTAAGGTTTAGGAGAACGCTCAATCAAAATGTTCAGCTTAGCATTAAGACCGGCTGAACAAAATGTGCTGGAGAGAAAAGTTTAGATTTAGATTATGCAAAGAAAAAAAATAAATAATTTTTATTAATAGAACTTTCAATCCGCTAAGAGAATGTTATAATGATGTAGCGTAATCTTGTAACCCAAATAATTTAGAATCCACATACCATTTGATGTATTAGTAGCAGGTTTTTAAGAGGTTCATTATAGCTGTGAGGATGGGCCTGGTGGAATATTGGATGCACACCAAGCGACACAATGATTAATATCTCTCATTAACGTATCAAGTATCTCGTGTGCTAACTCCGTGTAATCTACCACTATAACTAGGACACTTTATCTCCGCTATCTAGCGAAGGATACAGAATTCTCCTTCTATTGAATAAATTAGCTGAGATGCAAAACAAAGTTACAATGATTTACAATTAAACGGAGAAATGCAGGCAAGCAGCTAGCCATAAGCTGATAGTAAGGCTAGTGGCTGCAAGTGCTCCTGAATACCCAGGGTCAACAGTGATCATGATCATCAATATATCTGTTCTCGTGTGCTAGACAGTTGGAGTGTGAGCTCTTGAAACAAGAAGATTGTGATGTCAAACTTACCTCTGTTTGAAACTAAGTTCATACATCCACACATGTTCAGCAAGATTATTTATACACATGAAGTACTTTATTTCTGCATTTACGGAGTCTCCATCCTGTTTGCCGATCTGGAGGTGGAATCTGGGTTCGTGGACTTTGTCATCCCAGAAGATCGAGGATGGATCTAAAGAATGGAGCCCACCCTCTCTCTCCAATCATAATCCCAAGGACCCTCACCATATTTTCCTACAGCTGAGAAAAACGCTTTGGGAAGCTTTTCCCACACACATAAACAATCTCCCGGGGGTATTAATATACGCAAGGCAGACAGCCTGGGATATATAACTGTAACGATCTGCTTACAGCTTGCTGCTTTGTATTGGCAGCTCCTGCCTCCTGGACTTTTGGACTATTATTTGTGTTTCATTTTATGTGTTAGCAGCAGTACCTCTGATCACCAGAGGTGCTAAGATTGTGCCTGCTTCTTGTGCTTTAGGAGTTAACCTTTCTGCTCTAATTATTCCTTACACCTGTGATTTCCCCTACTTATAGCTGTCACTCCCAGCATACATTGCTGGTTATTGTTGTCACATCCTGTTGTTACTTGTTGTTCCTGCCTTATGGTATGATTCTGGTTACTTCCTGCTTGGGATCTCTCCATACCTCCTGCTTCCCTGCATCAGCTTTGTACCTGGTATTTACTACAAGCTCATTATTACCTGCTATTAGTACACTTCTGCAAATAAACATTGAGTGTTTTTCACCATATTTGTGGCCCCTAGCTGTATTCCTGCATTTAACCGTGACAATAACTCATTTAGCACTTTCCCAGTGCTTTTGTAACATACCCCCCTTGTTTCAACCTGTGGGTGGAACACTTATAATTCCTAAACACACCTCCATTTCTCACCAACAACTCATGTTGTGGAATGAGTGAGGGGGATTTGGCAACTGTTCCTTTCTGACCCAAAAGAATAGCGGTTATTGGGGGGACCGGGGAAGCTGACAAAACAGCTCTATCCTTCCAGAGTTTTATACACTTTTCACTGTAGACCTGTTCTGGCTTTCTTTTCCCTGACAGGTATACCATAACAAAGGGTAGTGTGACAAGCGGACCCCTACAATGTGCCTGGGAACATGGCGCTGACACTCTGGGCTGGATGCACAGTAGTCAGATACATCTTATCGAACCCCTGGCCAGAAAAACTGCTGTAAAATTCTATCTGAGGTTTTTTTCTACCCCTAGATGCTGTGCCATTATGTTACCATGAGCCAGGTCTAACGCCGCTATGATATGCGCTTTAGGAACTATTAAACATTCCAAAATGTATTTTCCTTCTTTGAACATCTGATACAACAACCCCTGGTTTCTTGTCATGTACGGGTACGACAACCTGTCAACAGCTGCTGCTGAATGGTTTTGCAAACACATTTACTCTATTCTGTTATTCCAACACAGAGTTATCCACTTTGCACTGATGCAACAAGCACTCTGTTTAAACATTACTTTATAGCAGGATTTGTCACTCATATCCACGTCGTTCTCCGCTTCCCACTGCTGCTGTGCACAAACAATCCAGTTTTTAGTTGCTGTAAGCCACATAAGTCAAATGCAAATCTTTCTTCACTGTGTCTGTCACTTTAATTTTTCCAGACACACACAGACCTGCTTCCTGCAGGTTTCTTAAAGCTGCTGCTGCTCTAAATATGCACAGATCTCACGCTCACATAGCTCCACCACAATGTAACCGGGTTAGGGGAACAGGTGCCATCTCCTGTGGTAGATAGTAGTGAACAGCAGCAGAGAGGTCACACAAGTCCAGTGTTTTGGGTACAACTGGCCTCAGTCAGGTTTATTAAACAGAAGAACAAAGAAAACTTCAAAGTAAACACCTTGCCTGTCTGGCACTAACGTAACACACAGGAACACCCTCTCTCATGTGAAGGACCTTGTGTCCCACACACATACAAAACCTAGAGGTAATTGCTCAACATTTGCAGAGTCTCTTAGGAGGCATCCAACCTCCTCCCCAGGTCTGAGAGAGACTGCATGTCCAGCCTGACTGCTTTTTAAACACACACACAGGTGCAGTTGCAAATCAGGTTACATTTAGGCTGGAGGCCCAGAATACCCAGAATGGGCCTGATGAAATGGAGCCTGCCCTCTCTCTCCTTTCATAACCCCAGGGACCCTTACCATATTTTCCTACAGCTGAAAAACATACTTTGGGAAGCTTTCTCCCCCACACATAAACAATCTCCCTGGGGTTTTAATGTACACAAAGCAGAAAGCCTGGGACATATACCTCTGCCATTCAGCACTTTCCCAGAACTTCTACCAATATATATATATATATATATATATATATATATATATATATATATATATATATATATTATAGGAACAGTATTAGAGGCCTTCATGGGTTAGTCCTGGAGGGTATTTTACACCTCCAAGTAACTTCTGATTTATTATCCTCCAAAGGACCCAACTTCGCAAAGGGTAAATTGTGTTCACTAACGCCATGGTTATATAAATAAGACCACAACAATTGTATAGTCATTTCAAAGTTAGGCACATAGTATTAGGCAAAATATTGAGACTTATAACAGTTCTGATAACCCAGGAAACTAGGTTTTTGACAGATCCTAAAGAAGGGAGTACAGACGGAGGTCAGTCCAATGTAGAAATCCCCAGGTCCTGGCTCCAGAATCGAATGCTAAGATCCAGGTTAGAGCCATTTGGATGGGGGAGTCATGTAATCAATTTAACTGGACTGGAGTATTGCCACAACTATGTGCCAGTGCAGGGGGGGGGGGTGAAGGTGAGGTTTTGTCTTCCAGTAAAGTTGCATGATATTCCCAAAATTAAGGATTTTGCAGATAAAATGGTTTGTTGCTTGAAACTATTAACATGACTGTGAGTGGTCAGTTAGAGGGATTTCCTTATGGCCAATGAATTTGGTGAAAGAGCCGAAAAATGTGTATGTTACTCCAAGAATCTTCTGATTTCGGAAGGGTTTAGCTTCCTTAACTATCTGTTATTTATTATGGAAGAAGTGAATCCTCATTGGTCAGATTTTAATGTTTGCATTAGAGCTTACTAGACCTTAGAGTTATGGGGTCTCATCCCTTGGTATAGAAGAAGGTCAGTTGTCTGGTTCTCTAGCTTGAGGCCCATATGCTGGGCATCCTCCTCCATCTGTTTGGCCTGTGTTGTAGTTAAACCAGGTGCCATCTCATCCCCACGGGAAACTGGGCCGCAATGGCTGGAAATATTGGACCAATGTTACTATCTTTACGGCTTTGTGTTATCCTATAGCCCCGAACACTTTGGCATCTGATGAATGTCTCAGGGTGATATTAGCCACTTAGAAGCTGTACATGTCCCAAAGGTCAACAATTACACATTCATCTGCACACATTGCTAAGCTACAGATCCTATTTATTTTTTAAGTCTCTTAACTTTTTTATTTATTAGGATATTACACAACTGTAATTCCCTCTTAAAACCATTTTTTGCAACCATAAAATGTACATTTTTATCCACCTGGGTGCACTATACATAAATATCAGATGAAATGGCCAAATAGTGTAGACATGGAATGAACAGAGCTTAGCCAATAAGAAGTCTTCATAATATCACAACCTACTTACTATTGGCTGGCAACGAACCTATAGGGAATGCAGCCAATGCTTGTCATCCTGACAGCTACATAAAATTACTCAGGATTAGGCTTAGTTGATTAAGTGTTAATGAGATGTTGAGGACTTGCCTGTAATGCACCATTATCTCGTTCACAGATGCGATACACAAGAACGGTATCAGTGTGGCCGGTGGCTTTTGTGGGTGGTCTGAGGTATGAGTCTCCAAAAGTCAGCCAGTTGGGCAAAGTGGCCGGCTGGAAGACCGTCTTTGACCCCACCAGGCCTTTCGCCATCGACATGGCCGGTTTCGCCATCAGCCTTCGATTAATCCTCGAAAGGCCTCATGCCAACTTCAAGCTGGAGGGTGTGAAGGGGGGTTATCAAGAGACGAGCCTACTGAAAGATCTGGTCACTATGGATGGACTGGAAGCCAAAGCTGCCAACTGCACTAAGGTTAGCTTGGAACATATCACTTATGCGTAAAATGTATCTGATGCCTATTTGCAGTGCAGACGGCCATGTTGTGGGCTAGGGACATCACAGAGGTCTGAGGCAGTTCATTTGTTCCTGGTGAACTGATAGGTCAACTAAAATGGCTTCCTCCACCGTGTGAGTGACAGAAACACTTTAATTATCAAGGCATTTAGCGACAGTTATTTTGAGGTGATATTTTGCACTATCTATATGTATTAAAGGCTAATACTGCCCCTCACCTTTATAAATATACACACAAACAAATTTGGTAAAATGTTTGCAAATGACTCTTTTGTGTACGTGACTATTCCTACAGACTAGATATTACTCATTTCTTGTGCTTATTTTGTTTGGTTTACTTTGTTTTTTTGTGTGGCATTTACCATTTATAACGACCTTTGCTATTCCAAATTGACTCGATTTTCTATCCATGCGTTTTATTTGCACTTACTGTTAAACTAATAGGAGTATACTAATTAATTTAAGCAACAAAGTGTAACTGGGATGCCACCTAAAGGCAAATGTCTGCTATGGGAGTAACTGCACAGCAAGAAGCAGCAAAAAGACGACGGGCGGAGCAGGATAAAGCCTGACGACAAATTATGACTGATGACCAAAGAGAACGAGAACGTGATCGTCATCACCATGTAAATCTGACTCCTCAGTAAATTGCTCGTCACAGAGAAAACAATCGAAGAGCGAACAGGACAGAGGTAATATCATGTCAATGCCTACAAAGTCAGCTGACAAGATACCATGCCATTCTTCATGTGGGTAACTTTGAAGAAACAAATATTAATGCTCATAACTGTGGTCCCATGAACAGTATTTGTAAAGTTTGCCACAAATTTGCAGCTGAGCAGCCATCTGACAAACTATTCAATCGCTGCTCAAGGGTAAATTCACATTGGGTGCAATAAGATCTGCCCCTGTTATTGGAGCCCTGTAGTTGATTCCACATTTGTGGTATAAGCGATGCCCACAATTTAACCCTTACCAAAAAGGGTCCAACATGATCTTACTTATTTTTTTCACCGTCATTGTGACGAGCTTTTAACGAGTCCCATATAGTTATCTGAAAAGACATTTGATGAATTACATTGTATAACATTACATAGTAGCCGCCTAACCAGGCACCTATCAGACAATTCCCTCCTTGACCCTCTCCAATCCGGCTACCGCCCCCTCCACTCTACCGAAACTGCCCTGACCAAGGTTACTAATGATCTCCTATCGGCCAAATCCAAGGGTCACTTTTCCCTACTCATCCTTCTTGACCTCTCCGCAGCCTTCGACACCGTGGACCACCCCCTCCTGCTGCAAACTCTTCTCTCTCTCGGCCTCTCTGGTTCTGTCCACGCCTGGTTCACCTCTTACCTCGCTAACCGCTCCTTCTCTGTATCCACGTCTGGTTCTTCCTCCTCCCCTACCCTCTTGCTGTAGGAGTCCCGCAGGGCTCCGTTCTTGGCCCTCTACTCTTTTCCCTCTATACTTACTCCCTTGGTGCTCTCATCTCCTCCTTAGGCCTTCAGTATCACCTTTATGCTGACGACATTCAACTCTACATCTCTTCACCTGATCTTTCGCCCACCCTCCTCGCTCAGGTATCAGACTGCCTCTCCGCCATCTCCTCCTGGATGTCGGAGCGCTTTCTCAAAATCAACATTTCCAAAACTGAACTCATTGTCTTTCCTCCTCCCAACCACCCATCCCACCATGACCTCTCCATTGTCGTTAACAACACTACCATCTCCTCTGTCACCCAACTCCACTGCTTGGGTGTCACCCTTGACTCCTCTCTCTCTTTTGCCCCCCACATTCATTCCCTTGCCCAAGCCTGGCGCTTCCAACTACGCAACATCGCCCGCATCCGTCCCTTTCTCTCTCAGGAGGCCACCAAAACCATCATACACGCACTCATCATCTCTCACGCCTGGATTACTGCAACCTCCTCCTCACCGGCCTCCCTCACTCTCGTCTCTCCCCCCTCCGCTCTATACTCAACGCGGCCGCAAGACTCATCTACCTCTCACGCTGCTCCTCCTCTGCCTCCCCTCTCTGCCCTGCCCTTCACTGGCTCCCCTTCCCCTCCAGAATTCTTTTCAAACTCCTCACCACCACTTACAAGGCTCTCTCCCACTCTACTGCCCCTTATATCTCCAACCTCCTCGCCATTCACACTCCCGCCCGCTCCCTGCGCTCGGCCAATGACCGTCGCCTCTCCTCCACTCTGATCACTTCTTCCCATTCCAGAATCCAGTACTTTTCCCGTGCAGCCCCCTTCACTGGAATGACCTCCCTCGCTCCATCCACCTCTCCCACTCTGTGCTCCTTCAAACGTGCACTCAAAACTCACCTCTTTCTCAAAGCCTACCACCCATCCACTTAACCCCTATCTCCTCCGCTCATTCTCCCCTCTCTCCCATTGCCTCAACCGGCTCCTCTTGTGCCTGGTCTGTCAACCCTCCCTTAGGATGTAAGCTCGAATGAGCAGGGCCCTCTTCATTTCTGTCTCCTTACCCGTTCTTCTGCTCCGTGTCTATTGCATCTGCCTGCCTGGAGTTTCTGAAGTATTGGTACTTTTTGTTTATTGTTCTGTACTGTTATACCCTGTATAGTCTACTGTTTGTACTATGTGCGGCGCTGCCGAAACCTTGTGGCGCCTAACAAATAAATGATAATAATAATAATAATAATAATAATAGAACGAGTCTTGGTTCTGTAAACTCCTTCAAGGATAATGAGTGCTGCATCGATCTATGATAAAAACCATAGTTTCTTATGAATTGTCTGATTCATTCCACTTTATATTAATTAAATTAACACTTTCCACTATACCCAGAAAACTATTAGGTTTGTTTTGTTATTGATTTCTTTGTGTGTTAATTTTACTGTAGATAAAAATAGTGCAGAAATATTTAGAGAAAATCTAAAATTTGCAGCTGATATGGACAAAAACATCCCAAGCGGAGGAATAAATGAGGTTGTAACCCTTGGCCGCTTACTGGCTGAGCATCCATATATGTATATACAGCTGTTAATTATATGGGCACAGAAGTGTTCAGTCACGTAGTAAAGTCAGAATCATTAGGAAAAAGTTCTGACCAATAATGAATAACAAAAGTTACAAGTAGTACAACGTAACTTGTATAGTACATAATAATACATGTAAAATCCCTTGTATATAATATCTGTCTGTACAAATAGAGCATACTTGCCAACTTTTCTTCGTTGGCTTCAGGGAGATCCTGTGGGAGGTGGGCGGGGGCGGGGCTTGATGAATCACATCAGTTTGGCCCTGCCCCCTAAACGATTGTCACAATTTTGGCCAATTACAGCAGGGGGCAGAACTAAGAAGACGCGATATTTGCATCATTAAGCACCCCCCCTGCCACTTATGTATTGCGGGGGCAAGAACCGGGAGGTTGTCCTGCTCTCCCGGGAGCCTGGGAGGTCTCCTAGAAATGCCGGGAGTGTAGGCAACTATGCGTTAAAGAAAGGCAGCTAATGAATCTCTAGAGACTGAAGTGTCTTTTACATTTCTGTCTCCATTACTGAAGACATGTTGTCTTACCTGTCAGTCTTTGATTAAATCTTGGTCTACATGAAAATGGCCACCTCCATCGGCATCAATACATGGACATAGGACACAATTTCTGAACTGTGTCATCATGCCACAGATGGTGAAGCCAACCACGTCTTGTACTGGCTCAGCATCAGGGAGAATGTCAGACTCTTCAGGGAGTGAAGGAGATCACCCCTATTTCAGGGAGTCTCCCTGACATTCAGGGACAGTTGGCAAGTATGAAATAGAGTTCTGATGTCATTGCTTATAATCAGTGAGCTATGAGTATCATCAGCTAACGCAGGGAGAACATACAAACTCCACAGATAAGGCCATGGTCGGGAATCGAACTCATGAACCCAGCGCTGTGTGGCAGAAGTGCTAACCACTAAGCCACCATGAGTTATGATGTCATCACTTGAATATTATAATGAATAATACACGCCTGACTGTTAGTTATTATGCAGCTTTGTGCTTTAAATGGTTATGAAATTCCTGGGTGACTTGTAATATGTATATACTTTTCCGAATTGGATACAACGTTCCATATATAAT
The DNA here is from genome assembly GCF_038048845.1 of Mixophyes fleayi. Classification (NCBI taxonomy): domain Eukaryota; kingdom Metazoa; phylum Chordata; class Amphibia; order Anura; family Limnodynastidae; genus Mixophyes; species Mixophyes fleayi. The sequence continues at coordinate 367,626,999 of NC_134403.1, read as the reverse complement.
ACAAATATGTGTGCAACTAATTTCTACAATAAGCATACTGTATGATGAGATTTTGTTTTATATTCTACAAAAAGTATTTGGACTTTTTGTCACAAGAGAAAACAATACAGAGAAGGAAGACGTATGTTGCTATACAAAGGAAGTAAAATGTATTTTAATTAGAGGCACAATATCTGCAGGAACACATAATACTAAATATTCCGTTTTCTTAATTCCTCCCACACCAGTTTTCTGGGAGCGAGAGTAAAAGCAGGTCCTGGCTGATGGCATTTTTGGAGCCATCTGGGGGTATAACAGTAGGGACTACAGCTGGCTGGTAGCGGAACAGTTGGGAATCACACTGGTCCTGTCTGTTTGTAAAAAATGTACAAAAACAATAATACTATTGAACTTAAAAAATGAAGTTCAAATAAATGCACCCACAGTATACATGAAGATCAATTAAAGTATATTATAAACATTATTTAAAGAATATACTCCAGAAGCTTATGGATCCTGTGATATGATCAAATGATAATAACTGTTTATTTATATAGTGTCAATCATATTCTGCAGCGCTGTACAGAGAATATCACTCACATCTGTCCCTGCCCCATTGGAGCTTACATTCTAAATTCCCTAATATACACATAAATCGATTTTAAGTATGAAGCAAGTCCATATATATGCAGGGTAACGTTGTTATTCATTTATAGAGTATAGACAGTCCATTGTGTAACTGCAACACCAGTTTGGCTATAATTATTACTATTATTATTATTATATTTTATTTATAAAGCGTGGATATATTACACAGCATTGTACATTGAGGGGATCACAAACAAGTCACATACAATGAGAATAAACAGAAGATAAACATGACTGGCCTGATTCATTAAGGAAAGTTAAGTTAAAAAAATTGAGTAAGTAGTCTCCTGGACAAAACCATGTTACAATGCAGGGGGTGCAAATTAGTTTTATATTTTGCAAATAAGTTAAATACTGGCTGTTTTTTTCAGGTAGGACACAAATATCAACTTTAAATTTCAGTGTACAAATAAGCTATCAAGTACTTGTTGGTTACATGAAAAAACAGTCAGTATTTAACTTATTTGCAAAATAGAAAACTAATTTGCACCCCTTGCATTGCAACATGGTTTTGTCCAGGAGACTACTTACTCAATTTTTTTTACTTAACTTTCCTTAACAAATCAGGCCCGACACCCTTTCTACAGCCGGCCAGTCACAAGTGGTCAGCGTAAGAAGCACGCAAGGTACTTACCTATCCTGCATCTCGTTAGAAGCATTCACGGCCCATTAAGGACTTCCTGTGGTTCATGGCAGGGCTCGTTCATCATGCATCTGAAAGTGATAGCACCCATAGAACTCCAGGTCCAGCATCGGTCAGACTCCCTTATAGGCCTGTTGAGTTGAGCACCTCTGACAAATATGGAAAGATGTTCAAGAAAATTTAATCCATGACTCTTCAAAACAAAAACGGTACAAGGATAATAACCGGAGACAAGTAATGAAGTTTAAAATAAGTGACATAGTTTCTGCTTCATCTTCTCCACCCCCTGGATGGTCCACACCTGAGTATGAGATAGGTTTACATTCTAACAATTGCAATAGTCACGGGCCCTCATCCATAGGAGAGGATATGGTTTTGAGCAGGGGAAGGAACGGTGCGTTGTTGAGTCCCATAGCATAATTTGGCTAGGAGCTCAGTGATACTTTCTTGCCTTAATAGAGCAGAGAGCTGGATCGGCGCATGTTGAGGATATGTGGAGAGGGGAAAGCCATCTGTTCTTAAATTATTTTTTTTTAAACAGTGCATGGAGAATGATTTAACTTTTATTTGTTCCAATAAAAGTAATAGTAATAGTAAAAGTAATAGATGAGATCTTGCAGTATTCAGCAGAGTGGGAAAGCACAAAAAAAAGAACATCCCTGACCCTACCTACTACTTTATCTCCTGAAATTATCTGCAAAATTAAATCTTGTTTCCGCATTACTCTCCCCCATCTTAAAATATCTCCCAACTTGAATTATCTGCTTTGCACAAGATGTGCGTCTGTCATCCACACTCATTACTTGATCTCATTATCTCAATACAATACACCTGTACAAGTGAACAGTCAGTTCTTGAAGTTGATGTGTTGGAAGCAGGGCAAGTGTAAGGATCTGAGCTGCTTTGACAAGGGCTAAATTGTGATGGTTAGACTGGGTCAATGCATCTCCAAAACGGCAGGACTTGTGGGGCTTTCCCAGGTATGCAGTGGTTATTACCTACCACAAGTGTTCCAAGAAAGAACAACCAGTGAACTGAAGACAGGGTCATGGGCATCCAAGGCTCAGTGATGCCCCTGGGGAGCGACGGCTAGCTCGTCTGGTCAAATCCCACAGAAGAGCTACTGTAGCACAAATTGCTGAAAAAGTTAATATTGGCTATGATAGAAAGGTGTCAAAACACATAGTACATCACAGCTTACTGCGTATGGGGCTGCTTAACCACAGACCAGTCAGAGTGCCCATGCTGACTCCTGTCCACTGCCGAAATCGCCTACAGTGGGCACATGACCGCCAGAACTGGACCATGGAGCAATGGAACTGTCACGCCTGAGAATCTGTCTGTACCCGGATTGGGTTGTATCTCTGGAGCTGGACTGGTGACTATGTGGACAAAGCTGGGTGGCCTGATAATGTTCCTCTGCATGTAGTGAAAGGACTGGTGCAGATGGTGATTACACTAGCAGAAGAGAGCAAACAGGAACTGTATTGCTGGACCGGACTGTAAATGGAATGCTGTAACCCAAATGCTGGAGGATGCTGGAACCGGAATTCTGTAACCAAATTGCAAGAAGTGAATCACTGTAGCCGGAATACTGTAACCAGACTGGAACCGGAATGCAGTAACTGGAATGGAACCAGAGCCGAAGGAACCAGAGTGCTGGAATCGGACTGGAGCCAGAATGCAGACTGCACTGTCACCAATGGGATCTTTGGAGAAATTTGAAAGTCTTCTGAACTCCAGAATGTCCAGAAAATCGTTAGGCATAAGCCCATTGAAGCAATTTCTTGCAAAGTGCTGGAGCTATAACCTTTTTTCCCCAGAGACGGGGTAGGAACAATATTGGTGATAGAAAAGGACACAGGATCAATGATGGGACTTTTTTTGGGTGAGGCAAAGATCCTCATCTTGAATCATGGAATGAGAAAGATCATTGGCCTTACAATTCTGGGATCCTGGCCTGTAGGTTACTTTGAAGTCAAACCTGGAAAAGAACAAGGCCCATCTAGCTTGTCTTGGATTGAGACACTGGTCTGACTTTAGGTACAAAAGGTTTTTATGATCTGTGACAACAGAGATGGGATATTTGGCACCTTCCAACAAATGTCTCCATTCTTCCAAAGCCCACTTAATGGCTAATAATTCCTGTTCTCCTATAGAGTAGTTTTTCTCTGCCGGCAGAAATTTGTGAGAAAATTAGCCTCAGGGATAAAGATATCTATCTTCAAAATGTTGAGATAAATCAGCACCTACACCTACTGCAGAGACATCCACTTCCAGGATAAACATTGGGGATAAATCAGACTGGAGAAGAACTGAAGCGGAAATGAAAAGTTGTTTAACGCAATGGAATGCTGCTCTAGCTTCTTCAGACCAATTGGAGGGATCTGACGCCTTTTCGAGTGGAGAAATTTTTAATGAATTTTCTGTAATAGTTCGCGAAACCCAGAAAGGCGGAGGCAGTGTGATACTCTGGGCAATGTTTTGCCGAGAAATCTTGGGTCCTGGCTTTCGTGTGTATTTTACCACCTACCTAAACATTGTGGCAGTGGCCTCTTTCAGCAGGATAATGCGCCCTGCCACATTGCAAAAATTGTTCAGGAATGGTTTGATGAACATGACAAAGAGTTCACGGTGTTAACTTGGCAGCCAAATTCCCCAAATCTCAATCCGATCGAGCATCTGTGGGATGTGCTGGAAAAACAAGTCCGAGCCATAGAGGCACCACCTTGCAACTTACAGGACTTAAAGGATCTGCTGCTAACATCTTGGTGCCAGATACCACAGGACACCTTCAGAGGTGTTATGGAGTCCATGCTTTGACGGTTGAGGGCTGTTTTGGCAGTATGAGAGGGGCCTACACAATATTAAGCAGGTAGTTTCAATGTTGTGCCTAATCGGTGTATACATTCTCCTTCCATACTCCAAAAAACCTCTGACACCAAAACCAACATTGTTGTATGTCTAAAACACAAAAATTCTCAACATTTCTGGCAAATAATAAGCCATGACCACTTTTTAAGATCTTTTATGAACTTAATCAAGGTGCTAAACTATTCATTAAACCTTTGTGGATTTCTTGTACCGTAACACAAAAACATATTCTCTGCTGAATAATCATATATACATATATATACATACCATATATTCTTAATGACTCTAATCTCATTTCAGGTCTTGGTCTGGCACACAAGGACTGAGAAACCAACTCTTGTGAACGAGGGTAAACGAGGATTCACAGACATGAACACAGAAGTGTAGAACTGGAGCCATTTGCCATGTAAGTGTTGTGTCTTTTATATTAGATATTATTATGAGTTACAGTCCAAACATCTGAGGTTTGTCACAAGAAGAGCGAGTGCATTGCCCACCCACGGGCTTGTGTTGTCAGCGTCATTAGTCGAAACGTCAATAAATGGCGGTTCTGATTTGTGTTTGTCAGGATTCCGTATATAAGTATATTCCAAGTCTCATATAAAACAACAAAGAAATTCCCTTATGCACTAGATATGGCTATAAACACTGGTGCATTATCAGAGCACTTCAATTTTGGTCAACCACATTTTTCCCTATATGGAGAGCTGATTGTCTCTGTATACTAGCATGTAGTTCCCATTGTTGCACATGTGCATGATATTATGATGTTTTTATGCTAATAGGAATATTTTAATATAATATCATAAAATCGAAATATTTTGTTTTGGTGTACGGTCAAATTGACTTGATTTTTACATATACTTAAAGGTTCTTTTGATTGATGTTGGTCAATACTGTTTTATCCGAGGGCACTTTATACAAAAAAGTGCATTTACAGGTGTTATTCGTCCAATGCAAATAAAACATTAAATGCAGATGACACATAATGACAACATGATAACGAATCCAACATGGAAACTCGGGACAAATTAAGCCACTATCTTCCAAACCATGACCATTGTGGTTGGGATTACATCCCTTTAGTTAACGAAAACCAAGACTGTTGTCTGGTATGTCTATGCTGGTTTCCATAAATATTCTAGAGCACGAATTTCTGTATATATCTCTACTAATCAAGTGATATGAACTGGACAGATAGATACACATTTCATGTATATTAATATAGTGTAAATAATGCTGAAGATAGATAGATAGATAGATATGAGATGCATATGAGATAGAGAGGTTTGAGATAGATAGATATTAGATAGATAGGAGATAGATAGATTGATATGAGATACATATAAGATAGATAGATAGATATGTCATATAACATCTAGACAATATTTAATATAACATTTAAAACATGTTAAACTGGCCATTTCCGCTCTATGAAGATAAATAGCTATGAGAGATAGATAGATAGATAGATAGATAGATATGAGATACATATGAGATAGAGAGGTTTGAGATAGATAGATAGATAGATAGATAGATAGATAGATAGATAGATAGATAGATATTAGATAGATAGATAGATATGAGATAGATATGAGATAGATAGATAGATAGATATTAGATAGATAGATAGATAGATATGAGATAGATATGAGATAGAGAGGTTTGAGATAGATAGATAGATATTAGATAGATAGATAGATAGATAGATAGATAGATAGATAGATAGATATGAGATAGATAGATATGAGATAGATATGAGATACATATAAGATAGATGGATATGTCATATAACATCTAGACAATATTTAATATAACATTTAAAACATGTTAAACTGGCCATTTCTGCTCTATGAAGATAAATAGCTATGAGAGATAGATAGATAGATAGATAGATAGATAGATAGATAGATAGATAGATAGATATGAGATACATATGAGATAGAGAGGTTTGAGATAGATAGATAGATAGATAGATAGATAGATAGATAGATAGATAGATAGATAGATATTAGATAGATATGAGATAGAGAGGTTTGAGATAGATAGATAGATAGATATTAGATAGATAGATAGATAGATATGAGATAGATATGAGATACATATAAGATAGATGGATATGTCATATAACATCTAGACATTATTTAATATAACATTTAAAACATGTTAAACTGGCCATTTCCGCTCTATGAAGATAAATAGCTATGAGAGATAGATAGATACATATGAGATTAGAGATATTTGAGATAGATAGATAGATAGATAGATAGATATGAGATACATATGAGATAGAGAGGTTTGAGATAGATAGATAGATAGATAGATAGATAGATAGATACATACATATGAGATTAGAGATATTTGAGATAGATAGATAGATATAGATATGAGATACATATGAGATAGAGAGGTTTGAGATAGATAGATAGATAGATAGATAGATAGATAGATAGATAGATAATGTCATATAACATTTAGACAATATTTAATATAACATTTTAAACATGTTAAACTGACCATTTCCGCTCTATAAAGATAAATGATGTAGGTGTTTTGTACTTTTTTCCAGATGCTCTGTACATAACAAGACCTGGATAGGATAAAGGACACATATAAGCTATGGAGACGCCATTTACAGTGTTTCCCTATAAAGCTAAATGTTGTGGAATTACAATATGGCTGTTTACATTTCTAATAAAAGAGAAATAATCCAAGAACTTTCTCCCGGAGAGCCCCCCGTTGCTGCTGCTAATCAGGATAAGAGGAATAAAACATTGTGAGCCGGTGACGGGAGGCAGAACACAAGATGGATGGTCTATTCCTGTTTCTGCTCTGACAAAACATATGTTAGTTCTTCCACAGACATATGGGCCTGTGTACCAAAGCTAATTAAAATGTTCTCACAATGTGACGTGCCATCAGATCTACGACAGATGCTAATCAAGCTTCCATACCGCTGACAAGATTTATTTTAATTATTTATTTTAAACAACTTGTGCTACATGTGACATAACTTTGCTGACCATCATTAAAAACACATAAAGGCACACAGGTAATGTTGGTTTTCATGTTGTTATTTATGTGGAAATTATAGGTTATCTTTCGTTAAGCCTCTTGGGAACTGCAAAACGGTATGATACGGACTTCGAGTGCCCTCCTCGTCTACACACAGAGAAGGCAGCCATGTTGACAAGTTGCCTCAGTGATGACGCTAGTTCCGTAATAGGATAGGCTGGATTTTGGTTCCGCCACAAAATGGCTGCCTTCACTTTGTGGGGTCACTTTAAAGCGGAGTTGAGCCCAAAAAAAAAATGTAAATTATATTTGGAATTTTAAAGCCTTATATAAGAGCTATTTGCTCACTTGTGAGAGCGACGGATGGGTGATTTATAATGACGGACGCTACTTTACTGAGTTTTATCAGCTCAGCTTTTGCTAATTGGGTGCTGCCGTGTTATATTGTTCAAAGTGGGTAGTACTGTGCTGTATATAAAGAGGGAAGAAGTTGTTAAATATTTGGTAAAGGAAATAAAAGAACTCTGCATTAAGAATCGTTGTTCTTAACCAGGTAATTTATTTCTCAATAGAAGTGACTTGGGTTTTTATGGATATTTACAGAAATATGGCAGCATGCAGTGAAAAACTGCTTAATACCTAAGGAGTGTAAAGTTACATAAGGTGGTAGTCATTATTTTGATTACGAGGATTCCGACAATAAATATAGCGACACTAAAATGCAGATGACTAGAATCCCGACATGTAGGACATACATATTACCATAAAAGAGACAGACAACATTTCCAACATGCCTCATTTAAATACTGAAAGGAGAAACTGCTGGAAGTGTGAGTTTCATCAATAAAAATGGCGACAGTCAGATTGCCAATATTAAGGGGGCAATGCCAGAACCCGCCGCCTGTATAATCTAAAATAGGGTTAAGGTTAAGATTAGGGTTACGGTTAGGAAAAAGGATTAGGGTTAGGGTTTGTATTAGGGTTAGGGATAGAATTAGGGTTAGGATTAGGGTAAGGGTTTGGATTAGGGTTAGGATTAGGGTTAAGGTTAGGATTAGGGTTTGGATTAGGGATTCTACAGTATACAGCCGGCAGGACCTGGTATTGCGCTCTTAATACCGGCAATCTGACTGTTGCCATTTTAAATGTCGAAAATCACACTTCCGACATTTTCTGCTTTCAGCATTTATATGTGGCGAGTCGGAAATGATGTCTGTCTCTTTTATGGTAAGTATGTATTTGCTACATGTCGGGATCCTAGTCATCCGCATTTTTGTCTCGATTTACCTATTGTTGGAAAAACGTACCCCAGCGGATATATAGACATCAGTGTTCTAACATTAAAGAAAAGGCAAGATAGAACAGTTCACTCTTCTCTAAAACATCAGAATACTTGTTGGAGTTTTGTTCCCCGTTTAGTACTCAAGTAACACGTAGAACTCCAAGGTGTCCTGATTTTGCCAGAACATTTCCCCTTTTTTCCACCTGAAATTTTTATCTCACAATATTTTTCCCCCCATAATTTAAGCTCCTAATGCACCTAAATTAACAGGTTACGTGGAGAACAGTTACAGTAACCTATCTGGCATTCAATATTTGTGGGGTGGGTGGAATGACCCACGAGACCCCCACGCCAACAAACATAAGATGCTAAAAATATAGAAAGAAAATATCTGACACTACAAAGAGAGGATTTCGGTTCGTAGAGAAGAATAGCAGATTCCTAGCTTTCCTGGAAAGAATTAAAACCTGGCATTCCCTGAATTATTCTATGTAATGGGAGGATTTGCTCCCTAACAGAGAACATAAATATATCCTTTCTTGACTTTTATTTAGACTTGTAGTCTTCTAAGGCCATTTGTTCTGATAATGACCATAGTGCTTTTCTAAATTGTCTCCTCCAGCTATAGATATTTCGGAGGTTCCACTGTCCTCTGTTGTAATGGAGAAAGCTATTAAGTTGTTCTCTTTTAATAGGTTTGTAGGAATCCTCCCTTTTGCTCTATGCACAGACCTCCGTGCCCCTTATGTGTTATCTACATTTGTCGCTTTAGAGGGGTCGGAGCTACCAAAATTCTTTGTAGATGTTCCTCAAATTGGAAAAAAACTCAAGAGATTTGTGACTTGTATTGGCCAATTTCCCACCTAGGTCGGATCCCTCTCTGTGCTTGTAATACCAATGGAGACGTGAGAGTGTCGTGATGCTGGATGCGGGAGGAAATGTCAGTTCTTCGATCCAGAGAGTGGAGTTCTGGGTTGTCTGTCGAGAAGAACAAGTGCAAGATTCTCTTAGGTTGAGGGATGGAGGGAGTCGAGAATATTGTATGCAATATGCCTGAGTTTTGAGAGCGATAGAGACCTGTTGGTCAAAACTTACTCTTAATATAATGGGTTTTACCAATGGCCTCAAATATATTCCTTTGCCCAATTTCTATAATATAAATGCTTAGTGGCGTGTGTTAGTCTGTGTGTGTGTGTGTGGAAAAAATAAAACCAAGCTGCAGCGCCACCTGCTGGGTGGAGTTATACACCGACCTACTAAATTCTTAGTGTGTGTGGAAAAAAAAATTCAGAAAGGGCTGAAATTTGGTATACTAAGATGTTTTTAATTTGTTAATTTAATTTGTTAATTGTTAAAAGTGTTTATAAAGATTTTAAAAATATATATATATATTTCTTGAAGGAGAAGTGACAGTTGGGCGTGGTTGGTGGTTGCCGGGGGTGACAGTTGGGAGTGGTTGGTGGTTGCCGGGGGTGACAGTTGGGATTGGTTGGTGGTTGCCGGGGTGACAGTTGGGAGTGGTTGGTGGTTGCTGGTGGTGACAGTTGGGAGTGGTTGGTGGTTGCCGGGGGTGACAGTTGGGAGTGGTTGGTGGTTGCCGGGGGTGACAGTGGGGAGTGGTTGGTGGTTGCCGGGGGTGACAGAGCGAGAGGAGTGTGATACTCAGGACCGCTGAGAGAGATCCCTGTGTCTGGATAGACATCTGGATAGATGTGGCGATGAAGATGAAGGATGAGGTGACGGAGAAGAATGATGAGGTGGTGACATGTGGACAAAACCACGTTAAAAAAGGGCGCTTACGTCGGGAAGTAACGCTCTTCCCCTGAGGAGGCCTGGGGTATGGCCCAAATGCATGACAAGAACCTTTTTAACACCTTAAGTAGCTTGATTTGACTAGAATGCATGAGTATCATGCACGGGTTAACTTGTAATTTAATAAACGCCTATTATACCTTTTTCAAAAAAAGTCACTGTTGTCTTATCAAACCTTGGTACCTCTTCTGCCACAAACACAATAAGCCTGCAATACTTCCAGGGTAGGACTGTCTCTCTTAGGATGCCCCTGAGGACTGCTGCCCAAATCAGCACTCTGCTACTACGCTCCTTTACTATTAGCTCTTGCTGAACTCTCTTATCTCATAAACTGAGCTAGGGCAGGAGTGAAATATATTCATGTATTCAATGATTCTTTATTCAAGAACTGTAGTATTATTTGTTGTTTATTTATGTAGGGCTAATAATATTACTCAGCGATGTACCTAGAATATGTAATAATTCACATCAGTCCCTGCTTCATCGGAGCTTACAATTTATATTCCGTACCACACACACTCTCTAAGGTCCACTTTGTCAGAGGACAATTAACTTACCAGTATGTTTTTAGGACTGCGGAGCACCCGGAAGAAACCAATGGCAAGAGAAAATATACAAACAACACAAATGCTAGCCCCTGTCCACCATGCTGGGATCTTTGCATGACTTCAACATGTCAGCCCCCGGCAGTAGGACAGGGGGCGTGGCACATCACATTGTCACGCAGGGGGTGGGGGTGGCCACTCCCCGAGAGGACTGACCTATCGCTGTAAAGCTCTAGACTGCCCATTGGATACCTCCCTTCCCCAACATTCCCACACATGGGAAAAACATATCCCCAGTCGGGACAGATCACTAATATCGGGACTGTTCTGCAGAAATCGGGGCAGCTGGCAGGTATGATCTTTGTGTCATTTCTGATAAGTAATTTGTTCATTGATCATTTATCGGCTGGTTTTATAGTGAACTTATTGTTCTGTAGTGGCTCACGCCACCTGAGCAGTCAAAGACCAATCAGAACGGCCTACATTAAACTTCCTAAAGAGAAGTGCATAAGTTCGAAAATGTACTAATCTCTAGCAACAGTACTTCACTATCATCTCTATTGTTTACATTTTCATTCACATGTAATTTAGAAGATAAGGGAATAATTTCCATAAGGATCATTATACCCAGCGGACCTGCTGCTCAAGTTAGAGATCATTAATTTGTGTGGACTCTTTAATGAATGGACATTATCTAATCACACTGCTATCATTAGTACCATTGTTGCTAATATTGCTATAAATGATAAACTGGCATCACATATATCCACAGCACCAACCTGTCCATTACAACATTTCCCAATATCTGAGGATGGTACAACTTGTTAATATACATACCGAGATACAACTACACGGACATTTCCTGACATTAGCCCTATCAATACACCCTGCTCACGCTGATAATCTGCATTTCTAATTCTACTCATATGTACACTACAAGCCTGTGAATTGGACACAGAATGAATATATATATATATATATATATATATATATATATAAAATACCTTACCCAGCTCCATAGGCAAACCGAGGGGGTTTTTCCTAGTGCCTGGAAACCCTCCCCCCTTGGGGGTTTCCAGGCACTAGGAAACCTGGGGCGCTGTATAATTGAGGTGGCTGGACCCTGCTTCACACGGCTCTGCTTAAAAAGGGAGAGCTGCGTGCACCTAACAGTAGTCCACAAAGCATTGCCCATGTATATTATGGGGATAGGAAGAGTTGGAGAGCAGCCAAGCCCTGTCTAAAATTATAGCCACGCCCCTATGCATGATGGTGACGCCCACTGGCAGCATGGTGTGGAAACCCCCCTCTACAAATCCTGCGTTTGCCCCTGAGCTCGGTCAATCAAAAAACCTTCTTCACTGAATTGTCCCCTGCTCTGGAGATATATATGACATATATTGTAGGTCTCCTCAGTTGAGCGCACCTGCTTTTTAATAATTTGCATAAGAAAATATATAAAGTTGTGTAAGTACAAAGAAGAAGAACAATCCTAAAGAAAAGATAAAAGTAACAATCCCATGAAAAAATCAGATTTTTTTTAACATCACTGTGTCAGGCTGTAAGAAGAATGTTGGGATTTACCATATACCCTTGTTTTTTTCTTCAGGCTGCTATTAATGATTTATGATCCTGGACTACCATGGTGACCACAGTCATATGGCACATGATGTAGTGAGCAGAGAGGCTTTGTAACACCCCTCTGAGCTCTGTCTGTGAACCTGCGTCTATGTAGCGGAATGTTTGTGTCAGCCATTTTTGTTTGTCCAACAGAGATATTATTAAAAATGAGGTAATGATTTATGGGAGGATAGCTAATAACAATCACATGCACGTCTGTAAGGTTCTTTACTTGATATTTAATGAAAAAAATATTTTGGATTGTTTAAATAAAAGTATTTATATGTCCTCTTTTATAGAATTTTCTCCTTTAGTTTTTGTTTTTACTTAGACCATCTGGGTGTGATCATTTCTATGTAAGGTTACAACAATGGTTAAGTGATGAAAACTTGTCATATTAAGGTGCTTTATGCCACTGTAACGGCAATATTGTCACAATTTGTTGGAAACATCATCTTATGCTAATATAGAGGATGTGAGAGATTTACTGCAGTCCGATCTAATTATCTTTTTTTTATTATGCTTCCTACAATTTGCAGAAATTTCTGAGGCAGATTATCACGCCAGATTTTTCTTGGCAGAGCGTTTGTGTATTAAATAGAGGGAAACAGGAGCTCATTCTGCAAAGGACACATTCCAGATTTAATGAGACTGAATGTACTTGCGTTGGTTTATGTCACTTTGTCAGGTCATTTTCTGCAGTATCCGACTAACAGCTGACACATACAATGGCATTAAAGCAGACCTTTCACCTACACACTCTGGAGGCAGCCATTTTGTGAGATTGCAGCCTATTAATTCACGAGGTACGGTGTTGTCAGTAGTGTACAAATGCATTTTATGTATAGTAGACATTAAGAACATCCTAATGTATTTTATGTAGGGAAAAAAACAACTTTTTAAAAATTTTTAATGTTTTGTCATTGATAACTATGGGCCTGATTCATTATGGATCTTAACCATACTTGCCAACTCTCCCGGAATGTCCGGGAGACTCCCGAAATTCGGTTCAGTCTCCCGGGCTCCCGGGCTCGTTGGCATTTCTCCCGCATCCTGGATTTCACAGAGAATCGCGTCAAATGAGGGCAGGAGGGGGTGGGACGAGGCCAATTGCGTCCTTTTGGCCCCGCCCCCCGCGACGTAAATTAGGTTTTCACGGGGGGCGAGACCAAAATGACACGTTTGGCCTCGTCCCGCCCTCCAGTCATGCCCCCTCTCCCGGAAACTTGTTTCCGAGAGTTGGCAAGTATGATCTTAACTTGAGAAACTTCTTATTTCAGTCTCCTGGACAAAACCATGTTACAATGCAAGGGGTGCAAATTAGTATTCTGTTTTGCACATAAGTTAAATACCGACTGTTTTTTCATGTAGCACACAAATACTTGATAGCTTATTTGTACACTGAAATTTAAAGTTGATATTTATGTGCTACATGAAAAAACAGTCAGTATTTAACTTATGTGCAAAACAGAAAACTAGTTTGCACACCTTGCATTGTAACATGGTTTTGTCCAGGAGACTGAAATAAGAAGTTTCTTAAGTTAAGATCCTTAATGAATCAGGCCCTATATTATTAACAGGTGACGTTAATCGAATAGGTTTTTTTTAATCTTCTGTGCATTCTTTTGGGACTCTATATTCTACATATGTATTTGACGTATTCTGCAGTGTATTGGCTGTTAAAGCAAAATTCATCAATATACGTATCTTTACATCTGCTCCTTGTTGAATACGAATGTGTGTATACCCGATATACATTCTTTTTTTTACAAACGCACATGACGGTCGTTTTGCTTTGTTAATGAATCAGGCCTGATGTGTCCACTGTCACTTCATTGCAAAACAGTCCATGGGGTAAATTTATCAAGCTGCGGGTTTGAAAAACTGGAGATGATGCCTATAGCAACCAATCAGATTCTAGATTTTGTAGAATGTACTAAATAAATGATAATTAGAATCTGATTGGCTGCTATAGGCAACATCTCCATTTTTCAAACCCGTAGCTTGATAAATTTACCCCCATATCTAGGTTTAATGACGAGACCCTCTCCTGACCAAGTCAAGCTAATAAAGAGAATGTCATTATTATCTTTTAAATTGGCAATTGGTACATTGGTGATGACAATCACTCTTATGTACGGCTTCAGAATTTTCTTACCTGTCATTAATTTCCATATATGTAAAACTTTAGTCCAGGTCTGGCCAACCTATGGTTCTCCAGATGTTGTGAAACTACCAGTACCATCATGCTTTGCCAGCTGTAGGCTGGCTATCTGCTGTCAAAGCATGCTAGGACTTCACAACACCTGGAGAGCCACAGATTGACCACGCCTGCTTTGGTCAGCGACTAAATTATTTCCATAACAATAGAAGGCAAAAAAAATTAAACTTTGTCTGTAATCACAATGGCCGATAGTGGCCATCTTTCAGCCATGTTGTCTAACATCCCTAATAGTAATCTGATATATTTCAGTCAGGTGATCCACTGGTGTTGGGCCCACATGTGCTTAAATCTGGAGTCAATTGTCTGATATTGTTGCCAATAGTGAGGAGTGTGTTACCCTAAAGTCCCAGATTCCAATGTAGTTTGTCTTCAATAATACTCAGACACTTTTGATACCAATGATTTTGGCTAATGTCTTGGTCAATGGTGGTCTTTGGAAATAATCAGGTTCCAAGATAATTTTGTTCATTTCTTTAGTAAGCAAAATATCTAAGTTGACCAATGGTCTGGACTAGGATACATTGTAGTTTATTCTTGAAAAGGGATTTGATTTCCAACCAGAAATCCACTAGCAAATCCCAGTTGCAAGTGGACTATACTGGTGTGATGCTTCTTACGCTGAGCTCTCTCCTCGCTCTTCTGTCTTCAACACATCTTTGTTGAAGAGGTAAAAATGTCTCTATGTTGGCCGTGGTTTTCTAAGGATATGTTTCCCATGACACAAATCCCACATATCACCTTCACCGATGGTAGTCAGACCAATAATGTGGTTTAAATCACGTATGGAACACCCTAAGCCGCCTGACCAGACTCTTCCCTAACATTCAATCTTCAGGCTCTCTCTCAAAACCCAGCTCTTCACTATAGCCTATCCTACCCCCAGCTACCACTACGGCCTCTGGGTGCACACTCAGAATCCCTCCAGTTCCTATTGTCTCAGCATTGCCCGCTTTCTCTAGATTGTAAGTTATCACCTATCCTCTGTCTCACGTCTTTTTCGTCAAGCTCGTATTCACCTCATCTTTGTGATCCCTACAATCCAGCACTGCGGAGCCCTTACAAATAAAAAATGTTAATGATATTCTGCAGAGATTCCTCCACTGACATCCATAGATGGCACAGAGATACCACCCAGTGCCAGCCATATATTGCAGACCCCCCATATTAGCAATAGAGTGATGACAGATACCCTTTGCCCACACCCTTCCCCATTATTAAGTCCCATTATGCCATTTATCTTTCTCCAGATGCCTCCGTGTCCTATACGTACTGTCAGGATCTTGTTGAAGTTAGAGCACTACGTCCGCTTCCCTGAAGACAGAGAAGTCATCTACCACCGAATGACTCTGATGCATATACCAAGCACATGGAGACTTCTGCTCCTTTCATTGGCAGTCAGACAGGGTGTGTGGCCAAATGAGGAGTTAGGGTGCAGTGAGGGCGGAAACCCATTGTAATGAGATAAATCAAAAACATACAGCCTGTTGAGCTGCTCACCCTACCCCCTCCCTACAATGATATCCTATGTCACCTTTAACCATAAATACACTATATGGACAAAAGTATTCAAACATTTGCCCATTACACCAACAGGGACTGTAATAACATTGTATTCAAATACATATACTTTAATATGGAGTTGGTCCCACTTTTGCAGTGATAACAGCTTCCAATCTTCTTGGAAGGCTTTCTACAAGTGTGTTTATGTGGGAATTTGTGCCCATTCATTCTGTAGAACATTTATGAGGTCAGGCACTGATGTTGGACGAGAAGGTTGCAGTTCATCCTAAAGGTGTTCGATGGGGTTGAGGTCAGAGCTCTGTGTGGACCAGTCAAGTTCTTCCACACTGAACTTATCAAACCATGTCTTTGTAGTCCTTGCTTTGTGCACTGGGGCACAGTCATGTTGAAATAGAAAAGGGCCTTCCCCAAACTGTTGCCACTAAGTTGGAAGCATAGCATTGTCCAAAGAGACTTGGTTTGCTGAAGCATTAAGATTGCCCTTCACTGGAGATAAGGGGCCTAGCCCAAACCCTGATAAACAAGTCCCATACCATTATCCCTCCTCCACCAAACTTCACAGCTGACATAATGCAGTCAGGCAGGTAATGTTCTCCTGGCATCTGCCCATCAGTCTGCCAAACAGAGAAGTGTGATTCATCACTCCACAGAACACGTTTCCACTGCTCCACAGTCCAGTGTCGGTGTGCTTTACACCACTCCATCCGATGCTTGGAATTGGTCTTGGTGATAGGAGGCTTGCATGCAGCTGCTCAGCCATCGAAACCCATAAGATCCCGCCTCACAGTTTTTGTGCTTACATTAATACCAGGGGAATTTCGGAATTCTTCAGCTATGGGATCAGCAGAGCGTTGGCAACTTTTACGCACCATGCACCTTATCTGTCGTTGACCCCTCTCTGTGATTTTATGTGGTCTTCCGCTCCGTGGCTGAATTGCTGTTGTTCCTAAATACTTCCACTTCCTAATAATATCACTTACAGTTGACCGTGGAGTGTCCAGCAGGGATGAAATTTCACAAACCACCTTATTGCAAAGGTGGCATCCTATCACAGTACCACGCTTGCAGTCACTTCAGAATGACCCAATTTGTATCACAATTGTTTGCAAATGGAGACTGCACGGCTAGGTGCTTGATTGTATACCCCTCTGGCAACGGGTCTGATTGAAACACCTCAATTCAGTAATTAACAGGTGTGTCCAAATACTTTTGCCCATATAGGGTAGTATAAATAGTAAATAGTTAAAATGCATTGCAATGCGTTATTTAAAGGTTAAGAATTAATATCTCTGAACCCAATGAAACATGGTCACTTCTTATACAGTACGTCTCCAGGAACCACTGGCTATTTGCACAGATACAACCGGATAAGCTCAGACATATATTCAATCTGCAGGCAGCTGGCGTGACCTTATTAAATCAGTGCAGTATATTAAATCCCTAATTCACATAGCAGGAACATTTCAATGCCTTCTGTTTTAGAAGACTTTTTCTAGCAATTATATTCTTAAAACAAAAATGATAATACTATTTCATTTAAAAGTAGCAGCATACAAATAAGTTGCTGTATGATGCAAGTAGTAAAAGCCACCGATATCTATAAATAGTTTGGCTCTTTCACACATTTCAGCTTAGTGAGGAAGGTGTTGATACACTTTTCACTGATAATATCTTCAAAACCGTTACTCGTATCTCCTCTTTTAAGTCTTGTAAAAGGGAACTGATGAGAACAAGCTTAGTGATTAAAGACACCAATCATATAACGATAAAATGTGAGACGTTCTGGAGATCCTGGTTTGAACCGCAGTGTTGTCTCCCTGTGACCTTGGAAAATATATTGTCTGATTGATTAGCCAGGGAAACGGAATCATTCAATGTACAGCACTATGTGAGATTGTGTGCGCCTTATACAAAGCTGAAACTAACAAGGAAGAGGATAAAGTTGTTTTTAGTTGCAAATGCAATAATTGTTTCTTCTTGCTCTTGAATAGAATCCAATTTGAGATAGGAGCAAATTCCGCTGAAAGTTACAAACTTGCCCCTGGACAGACCATGCTGCGATGCAAGGAATGCAAACGCAACTTTTCTTTTTCTTTGTTTTTCAAAGTACCATGCCCTCTCCGTCCAACACTAAATCACCGAGGTGCAAAAATGCACGTTCAATTTGTATTTACTCCTAACGCTAAACGAGCCTGTGAGGATCACTGAGTACCGACACAGAAATACTTCAACGATATTTTATTTTGGAACAAGTCAGTGAAACGGGAACAATAGCAGAGTAAATAGTACAGTACAGGTGCTAGATCTGGAGATAGCCAGGGAAGAACAATAGACAGCGTGGCAAAGAACAAAGGTCAGGATAATTATATCAACATGGTAATACATGTTATCCACATCATCATTAACCCCTTCCATGCTCTTAGTTAGTTGTCACCCAAGATACCACCTGTGTGGGTCTGACTTTCGCTATCTTGTCACTCGTAACCAACCTGGCTTCACTTAAACAATAGAACAGACCAGTCTTGCCAATACCACCATCATGCAATAGACATAATATTGTCGGACATCATCAGCCTAACAATAAAAGTCAGTTTTTTTCACAAAGCTCATAGGGCCTGAATCATTATGGAAAGTAAGGCAAAAAAGGAGATAATTTGATCCTGGACAAACCATGTTACAATACAAAGGGTGCAAATTAGTTTATTTTACAGAAGTGGAAGTTGCTCAATCAATTTATAGGCTCATAGGAGGTGCTTGAAAGGGAAATATATAGTCAGCAACATATCTGCCATTTCTACTGTAGATAAAAATGCAAAAGTCTCAGTTACACATTTGCAAATGTATGTTAAAGCCACCCGCTACTCCACGGCGCTTTGCTAATAGGGTGGTCCTAACTCTAAACAATTAGACTATGAGCCTATAAATTGATTGAGCAGCTTCCATTTCTGTATTTGTCTGAGAGGCATGTTGGTATCAGCTGGTGGGGAGTGCTGGCGCTGAATTGCTGTTTGGAGGCTTCTGGGCTACCTCTTTGGTAAGTTAGCTCTTAATTTAAAAACACATATGTATGACCTAAATACATGGGACTCTCACTGTTTAGAGTTAGGACCACCCTATTACCAAAATCACCGTGGAGTGGCGGGTGGCTTAAACATACATTTGCAAATGTGTGCAACTAAGACTTTTGCATTTTTATCTACAGTAGAAATTGCAGATCTGTTGCTGGCTATAGCAGTGTGCTGGGGGATTTTCTGTAGTTTATTATTTTACATGTAATAAAAATACTGGCTGGATTTTCATGTAACACACAAATACTTGATAGCTTTATGTTTACACTGAAATTTAAAGCTGATCTAGGACATGCCCTACCCCAACTAAATCTGCCATAACATTTTAAATTTACCTCCCCCTCCAATGCAACCTGGTTTTGCCAAGGTGCAAAGTATTTCCTTTTTTTGCTTTACTATCCATAGTGAATCAGGTCCATAGTGTTTACCATCAAAAATTACAGCTGCAATTAGAAACAAAACACCTGCATGTTTCCCTTTACTTATAACTCTGTACAACAGATGCAATAAAAATATTTTCACCCTTTCAATCTCACTTTGTTTATATTTAAACACATGTGTTTAAAATTTAGGATTTGACACCTGTCTTAAATAAAACTTTATTTCAATTGATTTCTCCAATTACATAATATGCTGAAGCCGAGGCCGGATCACCCCTTACGTTGTTTCGTGTTTTTTTTTACTTTCTTTTAATATTAGACTGGGAGCCTCCCTTCATCTGAAGAGGACTCAGAGGTCAAAATGCAGAGTGGACTGTAGGGCATACTTGCCAACTTTTCCTCGTTGGGAGATCCCGGGGGAGGTTGGCGGGGGGCCGGGCTTGATGAATCGCTTCATTTTGGCCCTACCCCTAAACGATTGGCACAATTTTGGCCAATTACAATAGGGGCGGGGCTAAGATGATATATGAGTAATTAACCCCCCCCCCCCCGGAGGTTGCCCTGCTCTCCCGGGAGCCCAGGAGGTCTCCCAGAAATGCGGGAGTCTCCCAGATATTCCGGGAGAGTAGGCAACTATGCGTTAAAGAAAAGCAGCTAATGAATCTCGTGACTGAAGTGTCTTTTACATTTCTGTCTCCATTACTGAAGTCATGTTGTCTTACCTGTCAGTCTTTGATTAAAGCTTGGTCTTCATGAAAATGGCTACCTCCATAGGCATCAATACATGGACATAGGACACAATTTCTGAACTGTGTCATCATGCCACAGATGGCGAAGTCACCCACGTCTTGTACTGGCTCAGCATCAGGGAGAATGGCAGACTCTTCAGGGAGTGAGGGAGATCACCCCTATTTCAGGGAGTTTTCCTGACATTCAGGGAGAGTTGGCAAGTATGAAGAAGGGTACCTGGGACCTTGGTTTGGGTGATTCAGGATTATCATCTTCATCATCATCATCATTTATTTATATAGCGCCAACATATTCCGTAGCGCTTTACAATTGGGGACAAACATAGTAAACTAATAAACAAACTGGGTAAAACAGACAAAGAGGTGAGAAGGCCCTGCTCGCAAGCTTACAATCTATTGGATTATGCCCTTAAAGGCGGTCAACCCACCACTGCTCTGCTTCCATGAAGCTGGCCCTTCCCTTTATTGATATATTAAGTTAAAGAAGTGTCCTATATGCAAGAAAGAATAGTGTCTTGACAGTTATTAATAAATGTGATAAATCATATACAATTAAATAAAATACAAACACAAATCCAAATAAATGCAAACATCTGTTGTTTTCCCCTTTAAAAATCAAACTCTTTCCTGCAGTAACCCAAATGGAAATGTTAAATAAGTAATGTGATTATTATTATTAATCTTTATTTATAAGGTGCCACAAGATTTCCGCAGCACCGTACAGAAAATAGACAGTGGCCCATACAGGGTTAAACAGTACAGAACAATAAACAAAAAATATCAGTACTTCAATAGCTCCAAACATAACTAGCACAGTGGAGCTGGAGGAGAAGAATAGAGAGACAGGAGGGAAGAGGGCACTACTCATTAGAGCTTACATCCTAAAGGGAGGGTAAACAGATGGGAAGCATAATGGGATCAATCGCAAGGGGAGCGAGAAGCGAGACGGGTGGAGAAGTGAAGCGATCAAGCATGAAGAGAAGGTTAGGTAGATGGCTGGTAGGCTTTGAGGAACAGATACGTTTTAAGTGCCCATTTGAAGGTGCACAAATTAGGGGACTGTCGGATGGAGCCAGGGAGGTCGTTCCAGTGGAGATGGGGCAGCTTGGGAGAAGTCTTGGATTCTTGAGTGGGATGAGGTGATCAGAGTGGAGGAGAGGCGATGGTCATTGGCCGATCACAGGGAGCGGGAAGGAGAGGAGGTTGGAGATGTATGGGGCAGTAGAGTGGGAGAAGTCCTTGTAGATGAGGGTGAGCAGTTTGAAAAAGGTTCTGTAGGGGAAGGCAATGCAGAGACGGGAAGACAGAAGAGGGTCAGCGGTAGAGGAAGATGAGTCTCACAGCCGATTATTGACCGAAGGAGGGCAAGGTGAGAGTGGGGGAGGTCGGTGAGGAGAATTTTGCAGTAATCAAGTCGGGAAATAATGAATGCATGGACAATGGTTTTAGTGGCATCCTGAGATAGGAAGGGCCGGATGTGGGCGATGTTGCAAAGTTGGAAGCGACAGGTTTGGTTGAGAGATTAATTGGGGGGGCGGGGGCGCGAAGGAGAGGGTGGAGTCGAATGTAATACCCAGACAGCAGAGTTGGGGAACAGAAGAGATGCTGGTGTTGTTAACAGTGATCGAGAGATCAAGATGGGATGAAGATCTAGAAGGAGGGAAGGCAATCAGCCTGGTTTTAGCAATGTTAATTTTGAGAAAATGTGAAGACATCCAAGAGGAGATGGCTGACAGGCAGTCAGACACACGAGGGGGGGGGGGGTGTGATAAGGAGAAGAAATGTATACCTGAATGTCATCATTGTAGAGGTGACATTGGAGACCGAAGGAGGTGACGGGATCACCCAGGTAGTTTATAGCGAAAAGAGTAGAGTAGAGAGAGTAGAGTACAAAAACCGAGCCCTGAGGAACTCCAACAGGGAGGACAGAGGAGGGGGGGGGGGTGACCCAGAAATGGAAACAGAGAAGGGGCAGTTGAAAAGGTAGGAGAACCAGACAAGAACAGAGACATAGAGGCTGAGAGAAAGAGGGTATGCAACAGGAGATGGGCAGGGAGAAGTGGCCCTTAGAGAGAAGGTCATTAGTAGCTTTGGCCAGGGAGGTTTCAGTAGAGTGGAGGGGGCGGAAGCCGGATTGGAGAGGGTCAAGGAGGGATTTGTCCAAGAGCTGACTAGTGAAGGGGTTGCAGACTACCCTCTCGAGTAATTTAGAGGCAAAGAAGAGACGTGAGATGGAGCAAGTGAGGAGGGGGTCAAGATTGGGTTTTTTGAGTATAGGAGAGATAAGGGCATATTTAAAGGAAGAGGGGACACTGCCAGTGGAGAATGAGAAATTGAAGAGGAATTCAGGGCCCCGGTACAACAAATTCATGGGGCCCCCCTTCTAGCTGAGTATGCTAAAAAAAATGCGCTGCCTTACGTTGGTGCAAAATTTTTCGGGTGTGTGGTCATGCATTTGGGGGCATGGCAAATGCGCCGTTGGGGCGTGGCTAACACATCAAAATCACTAGGCTATGAATTCGCTGGAGCGTAACATATGTCCAAACACTCCTGACTTTCAGGACATCTAGCACCACAGTGTAGTATAGAAAGAATGTAGTGTGTACACAAAGAGTTCAGTCTTGGCCTGCACCTTACATTGGGCACAACACTCACCAAAAATTGCCATTGTCCCTACTAGAATCACAACATTTCACATACTGTCCTGCTCTCTCCTACCTGTTCTTTTCACTTTCACCACCTGTGGCTGCAGGTTTCTTTAGTTGGGGCTTGTCTGGATCCTGGAATGCTGGTGGCCCAATTTGGAAAAAAATGGTTACATTTAGATAATTCCAAACAACCCTGGCGTTAAATTACTACCACCCACGATTAATATGTAGGTCTTCCTCCAGCTCCAACATTACAATAATGTGCCCCTTCATCATCGCCATGCCTTATGATCACACTGCGCCCTCCATGCTGCTTTTGCCCCCTTCACCTGGCTCCCTTTCATCACACTATACTATGCTGCTCCCCCCCTTTTTCAATCCCACTGTGCCATGCTGCCCCTCTGTTTTTTTAACCCCACTGTGCCATGCTGCCCCCGTTTTTAAACCCCACTGTGCCATGCTGCCCCCGTTTTTTAACCCTACTGTGACATGCTCCTCCCTGTTTTTTAACCCTACTGTGCCATGCCCCCCCATTTTTTAACCCCTCTGTGCCATGCTGCCCCACTGTTTTTTAACACCACTGTGACATGCTCCTCCCCATTTTTTTAACCCCACTGTGCCATGCTGCCCCCGTTTTTTATCCCCTCTGTGCCATGCCCCCCTAGTTTTTTAACCCCTCTGTGCCATGCCCCCCGTTTTTTAACCCCTCTGTGCCATGCCCCCCCCCCCGTTTTTTAACCCCTCTGTGCCATGCCCCCTTCGTTTTTTAACCCCTCTGTGCCATGCCCCCCCCTGTTTTTTAACCCCTCTGTGCCATGCCCCCTTCGTTTTTTAACCCCTCTGTGCCATGCCCCCCCATTTTTTAACCCCTCTGTACCATGTCCCCCCCTCGTTTTTTGACCCCTATGTGTCATGCCCCCCCCCGTATTTTAACCCCTTTGTGTCATGCTGCCCCCCCTTCGGTTTTTAACCCCTCTGTACCAAGCCCCCCTCCCCTTCATTTTTTATCCCCTCTGTGCCAAGCCCCCCATTTTTTAACCCCTCTGTGCCATGCCCCCCCTCATTTTTTTAACCCCTTTGTGCCACCCCCCCCCATTTTTTAACCCCTCTGTGTCATCCTGCCCCCCCTGTTTTTTAACCCCTCTGTGTCATGCTGCCATTCAGACTGCCTGAATGCTGGGCGTGACATGATGACGTCACACCCGGCATTCAGACAATCTGAATGGAGCACAGAGGAGCAGAGGGGAGGGACGCCGGCGCCGCGATCACGTGAGTCACATGAGTATGTTTATTTATTTTTTTAACTATCCTACTCACCAACGACCGACCCCCCCCCCCCCCCCGCCGCAAACAAAAAAAATTGTTTTTTTTTTTAAAAAAAAAAAATGTAAAAAAAATCATCAGCACTAGGGCCCGGGTCAGGCCCCCTGGCATGCCCGGGCCCAGGTAGTTAGTACCCGCTCCCCCGCCCCTCTCGGCGGCCCTGGATAGGAGCAGGTAGTAGGGGAGAGGGAGCGAAGGTGGTGAGAGGAGATGGGATCCAGGTAACAGGTAGAAGGGGGAGAGGAAATCTGAATGAATGGAGTGGATAGAAGTGTGCCCAAACCAGTACCTTGCATAAGACCTCATGTGGTTTTAACCAGGCTCTGTTGCCCCCCTCAGTTCCGCCTCTTTGGGGCGTAAGGAGACACAAGTCATTAATACCCCAAAAAACAGCATACAGATGTATGCATGAGCACTTTTGGTGCATATCATGGAAATGCGTATCATAGGCAAAATTAAAACAGTGGCCCAAGTCTGTAAAGTCTCTTAATGATTAGTGTTTATTAAGTAGGGAATAGAAGGAGAGTTGTTGAATATTTTATCACAAGTATTAGAGAACAATTTTTATAAGTAAACATCAAGATTAATGATTCTATGCTTTCAGCTTTTTAAATAAATACTCAATTATAATTATCATACAAACACTGCAGCAATGTATTAATTAGCATTAAGATGACCCGACCTCAAAGAACAGTTAAGAGATCTCTCCGCAGTTCAGCTAATCAGTACTAACAAAATGAAGTGTTATAGGCTTTTAGTCAAGTGTAAGAAACTTTAGCCTAATTAATATAGCACAACAATACATCAACTTATACTAATATAAAGTTTTCCTAAGAGATCTCTCTGCTGGTCGCAAAATATTACAGTAAAATTAAAATGTTCCCGCATTTCAAGCTTATCGGTAAATAGTCTGTGGAAATAAACTTTAATAATACAACTATAATGCAACAATAAATTCATATACCTCACAACATGTCAATCCGCGGCAGTGGGACAGGGGGCGTGGCCATGTTGTAATGGGCGTGGCAACACCGCAAAGGGACATGGCCACACCCCCAGGAGGGCTGCTAAAACACTAGGCTGCCCATTTCATACCTCCCTTCCCCCAACATTCCCACCCGTGGGACAAACATGTCCCCGAGCAGGACAGTGGGACAGAGCCCTAAAATTGGGACTGTCCCACTGAAATCAGGACAGTTGAGAGGTATGCCGCCATTCATCTACACGAGTCTGAGCATCTGTGATAAAACACCAGAGTATTTTAGGAGATCTTGTTTGTCAGATTCCTTCGGGTTGGATGAATCCAGTCTTTTAAACAGGAAAGGAGGACGTGTTGCTCATAGTAACCAATCAGATTCTAGCTATCCTTTATCTGGTACATTCTAGAACATGATAGCTAGAATCTGATTGGTTGCTAGGGGCAACACCTTCACTTTTTCTTTTTAGAAGGTTATACACATCTACCCCTTTGTTTTGTTTTTTAAAATTCAATCTTTTTTTCAGATTGCATGGTTTTTCCCCATTAAATTTGAAGTTTCTAAAAATATGAACATGTCTATGGAGGGAGATGGCGTCTCAGAGTAGACTGTACTCTTGCAGAGTCTTCCATGATGTATGTATCATAGTTAAGTCTTGATAGACAGTGTACTGGGTTCAGAAATAAAATACTTTCCTAATGTTTCCCATTAGCAGCATTGGTGTCTGTCTGGGTCTCGGATGAGTGCGGGGGGCTCCTTCTCTGTTTACGAGCTGGCGTTCTGCGATAACATGGTGGTTTCTGCTTTCCTTCCACAATTTTAGCTATTTTTTTCCACCTCCTCTGCCTTTTTCCTCTTGTCCCGGGTCAAGTACTGACAATGGCCTGGAAGTTTTATTGAGGTACTTTGTCTGTGTTTCCCTGTCTCTCTCCTTACATATACATGACAAAGGGACTCTCTGTGGTAGAACATTGCTGGTATCATTGGGATCAGAGAGTTCAACCATCTGCCCATTAGTAACTGAAAACCTCTCTTCAATTAGTCTTATTCTGTAGTCCAGAAATGCTAGCTCTGGTTTTCATCCCATCACTTTGCGCTTTGTCAGAATGTATGTGACAATGACTATCTATTTTCCCATCAGACCGTGTAATTGAGGGACAGAGGGACTAAATGTTGTGGATCTGATGCCAGTTTGCATAGTGTATCTTGTGTGAAATCGCTCTTCACTCGAGAGGTAATTGGGCCTATGCAGACTCATGCGATTCTGGCACATACGCCTTCCTGCCCCGAGAGAGGCGGGACAGGAGTTGGGAAAGGGGCTTCTAACATTGGCCGAGTAGAGTAAATCGTGTTTACGCAAATGTGGTTCATGCAGACCTGCAGAAACACGCAACTGCGCCTCTATGGAGACGTATCTCCTAAGACCCTTCTAGAGGGCATAGCTTGCCAACTTCAGGATATCTGCTGCTGTAATTCACTACAATTTGGAAACTCTCCTCAGTCCATGTGAACAGGTCTGACCTAAGACTCGCCAAACCTGTTCTGAGATTTCTAGAGTCACCAGCTTCTCCTCTGATTCGTCCTCACCTCATTCATTAAGGAACGTAAATGCCTATATGTGCCGTATTTTCCGTTAAATCGCACTGTGCACGCCCAGAAAATGAACTATTTGCCAGTGAATGCAAAAACATCCAATTCATCTTCGAAAGCAAATTACATTTACGACATCCTACATGGGCAGATGGGGGTCGGGGAGAGGTGTATACACGTAGTCATTGTACAGTAAGGGGCGTGCCAAGCTCCAGCGCACGCAGCAGAGTCCAATCGCTTTGGGCATCTCTAAGGTACGTGATTTTAAGTTGTACCATTTGCAGCATGTCAGGTGTAAGTGCTGAGTGATGACTACACGTATGTATGTTAGAACATATGTTTGCAACTGTAAAAATGCATTTTATGTACAGTAGACTTTAATGACATCCTGATACATGTATTTCATGGGGGAAAAACATTTTATTAATGCTTTTTCATGAATGACTATATTATTAACAGATGACAATAATTGAATACTTTGTTTTATCTTAGTGTTTTGCTGGAACTTTATATTCAACATATGTATTGTATGTAGTGTATTGTGTCAGATCTGCATGTAGTTGACAATGGATCTGCATATGCCCAATTTACATGCCGTTAAAATCAAAATGCACAATACGTTCGTTTTGCAGGGCTTATTGAATCAGACCCTGTGTGGCCAGGACGCTGCGTCTCTGCTTCCCATCAACCTGCGCGCAACTTGCGTTTATAGAACCAGCACGGAAGTTAAACGCCTTTCCAAGCGGATCTCAAGGTTTCTTTCCATTTAAATCTGGGTGTAAGTGCGTTCTGCCTAAACGTTACTTGCCGTATGTAGAAAAACTGTCACTCACCCGACTGTTAGTGCCTCTAGTTTGGGACATGGGTCTCTCTCGCTCCTGCCGGCGCCTCTCCAGAGCCGCGGTCGTCCGCCATCTTGACTAAGATTGCGCATGTGCAGAAACCCTGAACTGTTAAAACCTCGCCTCTAGTCTCTTTGGTTAATTAATCACCTCTCAGTACTTAAGGCACCTGTTGCCCTATTACCTTTGCCTGTTCTTGGTTCTCATTCCCTTGAGACTCTGAGGTGTTTCCTGTTTCTGCTCGTGTTATCCGTTTGCTGTGGACAAGTCTCCTCTCCACATCGGTAGTAGAACTCACCTGCTACAGACTACTCTCGCTACCTCCGTTACATGCCTGCACCTGGACAAGTCTCCTCTTCACATCAGTAGTAGAACTCACCCGCTGCAGACTACTCTCGCTACCTCCGTTACCTGCCTGCACCTGGACAAGTCTCCTCTTCACATCAGTAGTAGAACTTACCCGCTACAGACTACTCTCGCTACCTCCGTTACATGCCTGCACCTGGACAAGTCTCCTCTTCACATCAGTAGTAGAACTTACCCGCTACAGACTACTCTCGCTACCTCCGTTACATGCCTGCACCTGGACAAGTCTCTTCTTCACATCAGTAGTAGAACTTACCCGCTGCAGACTACTTTCACTACTCCATTACATGCCTGCACCTGGACAAGTCTCTTCTTCACATCAGTAGTAGAACTTACCCGCTGCAGACTACTCTCACTACTCCATTACATGCCTGCACCTGGACAAGTCTCTTCTTCACATCAGTAGTAGAGCTTACCCGCTGCAGACTACTCTCACTACTCCGTTACATGCCTGCACCTGGACAAGTCTCCTCTATACTTCAGTGGTAAAACTTGCCAATTGCAGACCACTCACGTTACTCCGTTACATGCCTGCACCTGGACAAGTCCTCTCTTCACATTAGTGGTACAACTTGCCAATTGCAGACCACTCACGTTATCCGGTTACATGCCGGCGCTAGGACAAGGCTTCTCTACACATCAGTGGTAAAACTTGCCAATCGCAGACCACTCACGCTATTCCGTTACATACCTGCGCAGGACAAGTCTTCTCTATACATCTGTGGTGAAACCTACCAGCTGTAGACCACTCATGTCTCCTTGTGATATAGCTACTACTCAGTATGGTACCTATGAGCTGGACTAAAGTCTACAAGTGCCTCTGTATTATAGCTGCAAGTCGCTGACTCTTCTACTGCATTGTTGATTGGTCTTTGCCTAACATTATCCAGTTATCAAGTACTGGCCTGCTATATGCTACCTGCGTGCTAAGGCACTTGGACTCTTTCCTCATTGAATCCTGCTTACTAATCTGCTGTACCATCACAGTTCCTCTGTGCCAAGACTCAGCATTTATACTATTGACATTCCTTTCCTCTATTCTATTGTATGGTTCCACTGATTCACCACACTACCCAGAGGTCCGCACCTCTGGTAAGTGTAGCTACACCTGGTGAATTCTGGGAAAAACTCCAAGTACCCGTGACAGAAACGGGACAGAGTGCAGGATATACATAAGCGCAGTATAAAGTCTCATCAGAACGCATGCAAAATAAATATTCTATAAAATAAATTAATAACTCATAATACTATAATCATTAATAAAAATGTGTTTCAAAAATATTTTTGCTTCCTTTTTTTTACATTAAATACATAAATCAGGATGTTCTTAATATGTACCGTACATACACATGTTCTGTGCTATTTAGTGGCCGCATACGTGTAGTTTTTAATACAAAGACTATGTCGTGTCAGTTATCACTATCACTATCACTATCTCTTTAGAGAAACATAGGACTTGAATTGTCCTCATCTGCATCCAAACGCCCCCAGCACACCCTTACTCTATATATAAATAAAATCAATGCAAAATAGTGGACAGTAAAAACTATTTTCAATCCTGTTGCCCACTTTGTGGCTACTGTACATTCAAAATCTATATGATCTAAATCTACATCTAACCTCACTGGTACACTCCATCTTCATCTTAACTCACAAATTAACTACATCACTCTTGTACCCCAAATCCCCTTTTATCATTTTATATTTATTTCCCCCTTTTCTCATTCAATTTTTACTCCAATAACTGCATTCTCACATACCATTGAAACTGCACTGATTCCCACCTCCCAGAGGCCCATAAAGGCACATAGATGGCCCTTGTTAAAGTAGACAGTTTTTAAAGCCTGTAGGAGCAAAACCTCCCACGACAGATAAATACCCCAGCACTGTAAACCAGCTGTTTTTTTTCTTTCTTTCTTTCGAGTAGCGGCAATGTAATCCCAGTCGTCTCGACTGCCTGCCGAATATTATTGAGCTAAATAAGGAAGGGAGAGGACGTGGGAGCCCACATTTTCTTTTCAAACTATATTGATAACAAGTAATCTGAATATTCCAGCTCACAAGTATGTAGGTTAGAAACAACTTAACATTTAATAGAAATAAAAAAAAATTGGTGGATTGGTTCGTACATCTCAGCCAAGTCTTTGGTGTCGGGAGTTTTACTTCTCGTCTACTTTGTTTTTAAAGAAACCCCTGGGACAATGACCCCCCTGGTGCTTGACAAAGAAAGCCAAACTTCACCCAGGTCAAGTCATCCAATGGGGCAGTCCTAGGTGCTCCTGTTTGCTAAAACAACCACCTGCGCAACCCAGCGCTGGCAATTCTGCCATACTGTGCCACGAGCTGCAGGCAGGGAAGGGCCTCAACAACGCAGCTACTTACTGCACGTTTGTCACATGAGAAAACATGGTGAAATGCAAGCACAGGAGGACGAGATATCTCATTACAGGGGTGAGGATGAGTGATAAATAGCTACAACTACGCTCATGTTATCACAATAAATACTCGTTTGTCTCAAAATAACTCTCCCCATAGAACCACCACCACCAGATAGGAAAAAGATCTGAATTTATTATTATTAACTTAACATATCCCAGGTCCCTCTTCATTTCCTTTAATACTCAAAATGATGTGAGGCCGGTGTCCCTGCTGTTGTCGTTGCCACGTACCGGCTGCAAATAATTGTTTGGAAGTCAGTAGAATCCTGCGGAATGCTGTGTTCCATCTGAATAGTATAGATCCCTATGCCCAAGAATCTTATGGATGTTCTTGGACTCTCTCCATCTTAACCAGTGCTGAAGTGAATAATTATTTATCAGCTCCATGGTACTCAACAGGCTCCGTGAAAAGCAAATCAGCCAAAGAATGAATGAACTTATACGCGTCTCTTCATTCAACAACCCAGTTGTCCAGATAAATTCTCATCTACAACCCAATAAATGGAAGCAATTGGGATGTACTTAAAATAAGCGGGAAAATGGATCCAGTTTTGCAAGAAGAGCCCCCAGACTCAAACATCTCCATCAGCAAATGACCACATCAAAGGAGGTGTGGAGAGACTGAGCTTACTTCACTCACACACAGACTAGGGTCCATTTTGTCAGAAGCCAATTAACCCACCAGTATGTTTTTGGTCAATTTCGATCATAACCACTTTGCCATTATGCCACCTGTAAACTCTACCCCAACTTTAACCTGTCCTTTCCTTATGGCTTAACACTTAAACACCTGCTTATTCCTTGCCCCCTTTCCACCATCCGCTTGTCCCAGGAGTTTCTCTAAAAAAGAGTAGAAGAGAAGTAAAACTCCCAACAACAAAGACTTGGCTGAGATGTGCGAACCAATCAACCAATTTTTTTTTATTTCTATGAAATGTTAAGTTGTTTCTAACCTACCTACTTGTGAGCCGGAGTGTTCAGATGACTTTTTATCAATATAGTTTGAAAAGAAAATATGGGATCCCACATCCTCTCCCTTCCCTATTCAGCTTAATAATATTCGTCAGGCAGTCGAGACTACTGGGATTACAATGTCGCTACTCAAAAGAAAGAAAGAAAAAACAGAGACTAAAAGACCATATAGGAACCTGACACTGCTCCACTGTTTGCAGCTGGGTGTACATGACGTTCCGTCTCCCTGTATTTAGTTACTGAGGGTTCTCAATGTACAAGTCTTATATTACATTGTAGTTTTGCTAGCATGAATAAAACAGGATTCTTTGCACCGTCTATCCAGTTACTGATAGTGGGATAAGCTTTGCAAGTACTTTGCTGTCATTGCACTGGAAACTCTTCTTAATTTATCCTGTGTAACCGTCACCATTAGAGCGCATGGCCATTTGTTTGTGTCCTGCTGCATTCACATTCATCTAAAGTAAAGGGAAAAAAGTCTTGTTGTAGGAGGGAGGGAATCCCACAGAGACTGTTGTAGCACAAAACAGTTCTGTAACCTGGAATTGGGACCAGGAAACAAGTGTGAATGAGTGGCGCAGATCTTGGGCAGAGCAGAGGATTCTAGTTGGGATATATTTTGAAACAAGTCAAGAGATATAATAAGTTTGACTGATGCAGTTTTGTTAATGGCTTTATTGTTTGTAGAAGTGTTTCATAATGGCTTCTGTAAAGTGCAGGCAATTAATTTAGGGGCTTCCGGAGAGGAACATTAATAGAGAACATTTGAGGAAAAAAGCGAGTCTAGCTGCTGTGTTCAAAATAGATTGTAGGGGTGAAAGTCTGGCTAAGGGAAGACAAGCAAGAAGAGAATTGCAGTACTTGATGTAGGATATTATAAATGCATGGATTAAAGTTATTTGCTGTGTCGCGTGTGAAATATTTGCATATTCTGTAGATGTGTCTTAGGGGGACAAAGGACATTTCTGAATCAAGAATGACACCTAGGGAATAAGCATTAAATGATAGGGTTTACTGTCGTGGTGTCAATGGAAACAGAGGTTTCAGGTCGGTAACTTTTGTTGGCTGGCGGAAAAATCAATAGCTCAGTTTTGGAAACATTGAGGTGGCTGGAGGACATCCAAGATGACCTTTCAGAAAGATATTCAGGAATGGAGGCCATTGTAGAGAGTGAGATTATCCATAGAGCATGAATAAATTTGGATGCCATTCACATAAAGGTGATACTATAACCCAAATCACTTGAAAGGGATAGAGTAAAGAACCTAGGACTGAGCCTTATGGTTTTCAAAATGATAGAGGAGCCAGAAACGAGGTGGATCCATAGAAATGATCACTGAAGGAAACGTTTGATAGGTAGGATGAGAATCAGGGCAGGAGAATGTAAAACATGGGAAGAGAAGTTATTGGTGGAAAGCTTTTTAAAATGAAGATTTCTGTGGGTATGAGGAGGCTTAATTAGAGTGCAAAAATATTACCGTGGTGGAAGAGATATTGTATGTATATGGTCTGATAAAGTCAAGAGAAGACAAGATCAAGAAGTGGCAATAATTAGGCAAGTCAGTCCGTTGGGAGAGTCAGAAGGGAGAGGTTAGAGTACTTTGGAGGCAGAAGCAGAATGTGTATCACCAAAAGGGATGCTGAAGTCACCCAGGATAATGGTGGGGATACCAGAGGATAAGAGATGAGTGAACTGGGCTGAAAAGTGTTCAAGTACAGATATTGCCCCAGAGCACAACTTCCCAGCCTATAGTCCAAAATTAGTAAATTGATGTGAATTAAATAAGTAGTCTTCAGCCTGGTATCTAATAATGAATATATAATTTAATCAAAGAACTAGGTATTTTAAAGGATTCAAATGCTATTTTTCCATGCTCTTCTTTACTTCGATTTTGCAACCAACAATGCATCAGATCCATTGACTTTATTTCCTCCCAACACTTCATATTTCTGTATTGATACTTGCCAACTCTCCCGGAATGTCCGGGAGACTCCCAGATTCCGGGTGGGTTTCCCGGACTCCCGGAAGAGTATGACAGTCTCACACATCTGCCCACTTCCTAGTGAAGTGGACAGAATTCGGTCCAAAATGGCGAGATTCTCCGGGAATCGCGGCATTTGGCCCCACCCCAGCTGTAAAATGATGCGTTTGCGTCATTACGACACAGGGGGCGCGTGCAAAATGACGCGATTTTTGGAGCCCCGCATTCCCACCTCCCCCCGGCAGCTCCCAGATGCCAACTAGAAGAAGTTGGCAAGTATGGTATTGATGAAAGAAAACATTCCACTTTCTAAAAATCACCACCGAAAAACACAACAAATCAGGTCACCTCCTACGTCATGTGACCCTGTCCACTTGTCAATAGACAACAATCCCCTTTGACCAGTGAAAATCAGGACTGTCCCAGATGCAAATCTGTTTTAAAAATGAAAACCTGATTGACCACAGATTAATATAACGTTTAGAACAATAAAGGTTAAGAATTCTCCACGGTAAGGACACAAAGCAATAAGAAATGTTTCCGTACAGGCATCTGCGTCTCTAAGCAAGGGAGCTGTCCCGTAAACCAATTTCACAGTCCACAGCTTAAACGACCAGTGTGTTTAGTAAAGCAATTGAATAAGTACTAGCGGGAGCTTGGAGGGGAGAAGTGTTTGCCTAGTCCGGAGCTGTTACTATGGATTTCTCATGTTGCACTCACCCTGCTTGTGTGCGCTGGGATTAAGTGATTTTAAAACGCCTCTGCTCTTTAAGTGAATATAAAGGCGCATAAATAATGCACCAAACAGGATGCTTTGCACATAAGTATAAATTTACTTTATACAGCCTGAAGGATGGGATTTTATTTATGGGTAGTGATAAAATTAAAGTTGCCTCATCATGAAAAATGCATTGAAGAGAGGCAGGTTAATCCCTTTGGTATTAGTCTAATGGGACTATTTTCTCCCTAAACATTAAAACTGCATGAAGTGTATTACAGATTGCCGGAGTGTGACAGAGGTAGGGAGGCGCGTTCTAACACAACTCGGGCCCATGTAGAGAGTAACTGTATCAGGGACGGGACAGTGATTGTTTATTGCTCAATACAAAAAAAAAAAAACACTTCTGAAAAGTCTGGATGACACATTTTGCAAATGGAAGCTGCACTCTGCAGCACATAACATATCTAACAAATGACTATCATCATCATCATTTATATAGCGCCACTAATTCTGCAGCGCTGTACAGAGAACTCACTCACATCAGTCCCTGCCCCATTGGAGCTTACATTCTAATTCCCTAACACACACACACACAGACAGACAGAGAGACAGAGAGACTAGGGTTAATTTTGATAGCAGCCAATTAACCTACTAGTATGTTTTTGGAGTGTGGGAGGAAAACGGAGCACCCAAAAGTGTTGTAGCTTGTAGGAACACACAGACACTCACAGGTGAAGGGAATAAGTCACCAGGCACATTTATTAGGATACCGGCCTGGTAACCTGTGGAGCGTGTGGACTTGCCGACTTTTAAAACATCCCCTCTGGGAAAACCCGGAGGAGAGGTCAGGTGACAAGTGCAGGAGAGGGTGTGGCAATGCCATCGTGTCACCGGGGCTCACCCCCTGCTATGAAATACCAAAATTCACGGCATTGTTTTTTTCACTTTCCGTGTGTTCTTTTGTGAGTTTATATTCCACATATATATTGGACGTATACTGCAGTGTGCTGTCTAGTAGAGCAGACTTAGACCCATAGTCATCACCCCACGTATCTTCACATCCGTTCCTTGTTGACTGCACGCGTACATAAACCCGATTTACGTGCTCTTTAATACAAACGCACATTGTGCTCAGTGTGCATCCCTTCATGAATCAGGCCCATAGTCTGTAAATCAGTTAACACCACACAATAGAACATCATCATCACCATTTATTTATTTAGCGCCACTAATTCCGCAGCGTTGTACAGAGAACTCACTCACATCAGTCCCTGCCCCATTGGAGCTTACAGTCTACATTCCCTAACACACACACACACACAGACACAGACTAGGGTCAATTTAATAGCAGTCAATTAACCTACCAGTATGTTTTTGGAGTGTGGGAGGAAACCGGAGCACCCGGAGGAAACCCACACAAACACGGGGAGAACATACAAACTCCACACAGATAAGGCCATGGTCGGGAATCAAACTCATGACCCCAGTGCTGTGAGGCAGAAGTGCTAACCACTGAGCCACCGTGCATAACATTAATACAACCGACAACAGCATAGGTGACAGAATATAACACGGACAGCGCCATGGTAATATGAGACACATGTAACAATGCCGTGACAATAATAATAATATGAACACCGGAGTTAACTCTTTGGACGCGGTAATGCACTCTGCTCAGAAAAAGGGAATGAGGTTGTACAATAGTATCACGTTACTTTAAGGCTCTTTGTTAGAATTAGTGCCACTAGCAATGAACAGGGACTACTTTGTGTATTTACCTATTTGCACACTGATGAACAATATAACACAGCTGACATTGGTGTGTGGTAGAAACCTCACAACTAAGCACTGTTTGCATTCTGGACTAAAGCGATCTATAGCGTGTCAGCCACTATTAGGTGGACTACAACGGACCTATCAGAGATGACAGACAAGACAGAGCCGAGACAAACCGTCCTTGCTGCAGCCTTGGTCACCTCTACACAGATGAAAACAGTTGACGCCACTATTGTGATTTCCTTTTATCAGTGCAGACGCCCAGGTCCAACGTTAAGGCGATCAGGGACTGTAGTAATGGTTCCTGGCCACGTCCCTGGAGCATTGACAGCTGCAATCCTAAGTTTTACTAACAGTGAGATTGTTGGGAACAAGCCGAGCCGCAAAAAATGTACTTTGTCGCTGCATCATGTAAGATTAATGTATTTAACGAGAGTAAAATATATAAAATAATAGTCTTGTTCATCTATTCTATACTGTATATGTTAGGTATATATCAAAAGCGTCAAGTGACAGAAGTAAATGGTTATTGGTGTATATTGATAAGGAAATGACAATAAAATCCTTTATCTCTCTGTCTTGTGTATCCTATGGATTGAAAGCTGTAAGAAAGAAGAGGATCACAATGGATTTTTGGTGAGCAATAAATGGGTAAAAGTGGGTTTTTGTGGGGAGGGGTGGGGGTCTTTTTTTTTTTTAATAAAGGTCTTTGTCACGGGGTCTGTGTGTTTATTTCAGTGTATATATTTACAGGTGCACTACAGGTCCCAACGGGCATGTTAGCACTTGTAGTTCTACAAGCACCAGCCTGCTCAGAAGGATATGGGTATGCTGGCGCTTGTAGTTCTATAAGGGCCAGCCTACCCAAGCAGTTCAGGGATGGCAGAGCCAGTAGTACACTAGTAAATAAACCCGGGTACATCAATTATCTCTTTTGTACCCCACACCCACCACCCCAGGGGTGTAGGACCCTTGAGCTGGATTTGCTCTATCTCTAAATGAAGTCCAATGTCCTTTGCAGGTGTGTGTGACCGGCATTTAATAGCATTTAATAATAGACAGTCATGTGACATGGGGTAGGAGGAGGGCGTGGTCGCGTCACCATAGCCCCACCCCCGCTATAAAAAGCAGAAATTCACGGCATTGAATGGAGGGGGCGGAGCTTGATTACAAGATTAATTAATTCAATGCCGTGAATTTCGGCAAATGCGGGAACTTTCCCTACTTTTCCCGGGAGTCCGTGAGTACTGCCCGAAATTCGGAGCCTCCCGGGAATTCCGGGAGAGTAGGCAAGTATGGCATAGCATCTAAAAGGGCAAAAACATATTGAAAGTTTTTAATACAATTACGTTTTGAAATCATACAACTTCTAGAGTTGCCCATAGGCATGCAATGGCTGGCTGGGCTGGGGGGGTAGGGGGAGCATCTTCCCCCTGGACCGGAACTATAGTGGGCTACTTTGGACTGGGTCAATGGGCTACCTGCATATTTTGCCTTTTAAAATGTTCATAATAGGCTGCTGAGCCGAGACTCACCACCCTGGGCTAAATTTTGCCAGCCCCTGTAGCCATGCATCACTGCAAAAGTAGACCTTGAGTCAGTGTTGCTGTTAGCAGACTGACCTTTGGCGAGGTTACAGACTCTGGTTAGGATCACCTGCAGAGGCCGTACCTCAATTACCCTATGTGGTGTTACTGCTGCATAACCAGACCTCACGTTTCCTGTTACATAATTACAAGCAAGACTCGTCAGCCCACAGGGGGCGGTCATTGAGATTAACATGTGTGATGCAGTCTAGTGAGGATTTCGTTCCACATCACTATCATTGACCATCAGTGTAGCTGGGTAAGAATATTGTGTTTTCCTTTGAACTAATAGGGCAGACAATTTGTGTGGAACCTGTAATGTTGGTGTCTTGCTCAAAACAATGACAGCTGCTTACTCAACCATGCTGGCTGAAACAGCAACACCCTGCAGGCCCTCAGGTAACGCACCAGCAACCGTGCCTGATGATGTAGGTAAGTGGTCGGTGTCCGTCACCCTGTTTCTGTGTCAGAATAACAGAATCCTGATGAGCATAACAGGAAATTGACAAAAGGTTTTGGACAGTCCAGGGGGGGTAAATGTATCGAGCTGATAGTTTTCCGGCGGGTTTGAAAAGTGGAGATGTTGCCTATAGCAACCAATCAGATTCTAGCCACTGGATGGTAAGCGACAGAGCAATGACACAAACACACGGCAGTTCCTAGCACATCTAGGACACACTGGCACACAGCAGTGGCAGAAAAGAAAAATGGTGCAAGATGGAATTGTCCCTGGGCCCTCCCACCCCCTCCCACCCTCATGTTGGATCTTAAAAAGGAATGCAAAAATCGCGAGATCCAAAGACGTAACGATGATGCTTTCCCTCGTTTTCGATTCTGAGGGCGCGCAAAAGTACCTAGCTGGCTCGGCACTCGGATCCCATAAGTTCGGGTGTGTTCGGTTTTCAAGGAACATCTCCAGTAATAAGACAGTCCCTGTGTCCCCTCACGGTCATGATTAATGTAAGATATAAAAAAAGGTTATACCAACCAATAGCTTAGGGGAAAAAACATGTTAAGTGAAAGCAGTAATGCTAAAGTAGGAGGTTGGTTGATTTTTAGTTTTTCACAACGTCCCTCGTTAGAATTTCGCACCTTTACGCACTCCTAGACGCACATTGAGGCTGCAGAGGGGTCTCCTGAGAGTGTAGAGTCCTGTGTTTTTGCAGTGAGCATTGGCCAAGTGTTTTCATATAAATGTGCAGAAAAGTAGTCTCGCCCCTGACATGGTTTGGGATAAGCGGCATGGCTTGGCTTCTTGCCTAATTTATAACTTCAACTGATACTTTGTTGCTGAGCAGGCGAGTCCTAGCGCATCCTGTATTGCACTGTCTAGGTAGATCTTACTGCACTTCAAGCCCCATCATAAAGTTTACAGAACTTGGTTATAATGTATAAGTTATCTTGCACTCAAAAAAGCCTTAAAGCCCTGTAGAGAAGGCAGTCTTGTACACCGCTCACCAAAGGTGCCTACATCCCCCCGAACTGTTGAATATCCAACCTACTATGCTTGAAGTCGCTTCCTGGTTCTCCTCATGACCGTATAGGACAGGACACTTCTTGATAAGCTACCACATTTTATTGGATGATATATGACCATGCTGGGCCCAACAATTATATACTTATAATAATTTATTGCTTGTACAGACTTTATAATGATGCCCACTTCTTGATGAATTCGGGAGTGCGTATAGCCTAAATACGTGCGAATAATACTGAACGTGGGTTCGCTCAGAAAACGTGACTCGGTCAATCAGGCCCATTGTTCTTATTACATGTTTACAGTATGTGGGCACAAGTTACTTCACTAAATACAAAGTTTAAATAAAAGTTTAAATAAAAAATAATTCAAATAATTTACAAACATGTTAATATTGAAGTGGACCATCATGAATTGATTAAATGTAATTGTGAAGATACCGGGTTTTCTTACTCAATGCTACCCACTTGACGCTGGCTGGCCACCCATGGGTGCCTCACTATGCCAGGGACGTCTACCCAATACCTTCTAGGATTCGTATAGTCACTCAGACAAATGCAGTTAGAAAGTACAACAACACATGTATTGTAACAAAATCAATCACTAGATCATTATGTACACACAGTAAATAAATGCCAGGCAGGTTTACCACATCATCTGTCCCTTACCCCACTAGCTTAAGGAGTTACAGTTACCTGGCTGTCCAGACTTGACGATCCATGGATCTTTCTCAGCTACATATGTAGACTCTGGTAGAGAACGACAACTCAAAACCAGATCTTGCACCTTCCATGAATGAAATCCCAGAATGAACACCACCTACCCCGCTGGAGTGGCTCCTTATATCTGGGGTCTAATTTCCAGTCTTTTCCCCTCCCTGGGCAAACCCCTGGGTCTATTCTTCTTAACCATTGGTCAGTGCTGGACTGGGGGGGTTGAGATGGAGAGGGCAGTGAAGATGATCTGTCCTTCCACAGAACCCCCCCTGCTAGATGCCCTGTCTGGAATAGTCTTCTGAGAACAATGGACACTGATTGGCCCCACCAGTATCTTTCAAACTGATCCCTACCCATAACCCCCTGGCTTCACTTTAAAGACAATGAATAACAACCTCACTGCCACGTCATCAATATACAATATACATATTTACAATGAGCTACAATGTCCCCTTAGCCACATGTAATTAGACAATGCAGTTGTAGTCTGGTAAGCTGGGGAACAAAAGTAGGGCTATAAAAAGTTCTTGCTATAATTCACATTATGTGAGAAACGAGAACAGGATGGTTACAGTGTTATCACACTCGTTTCGTCACAGTAACAGAAAAACTTTCTTAATTATGACTTTCAATAAACTTTACAAACAATACCAAACCAATTTTTGCCAATATGGCTTTTTTATGATTGACCATTCTTCTTTCCAACACAGTTTCTTGACTACCAATGTTTTATATATTTAGCTGCTTTTAAACTAATTAATGTTTCCCATGGGGGGATAGATATTTTAAAAATATCAAAAAAAGTTATCTAAGTTTTATATTTACCTGCATTAGAGTGGGCATCTACAGTCATGGGCAAACATTTTGAGAATGACACAAGTATTGGTTTTCACAAAATTTGCTGCTTTGGTGTTTTTAGACCCTTTTGTCAGATGTTGCTATGGTATATTGAAGTAAAATTACAAGCATTTCATAAGTGTTAAAGGCTTTTATTGACAAATACATTAAGTTTATGCAAAGAGTCAATATTTGAAACGTTGACCCTTCTTTGTGAAGACCTCTGCAATTCACCCTGGCATGCTGTCAATCAACTTCTGGGCCACATACTGACTGATGGCCGCCCATTCTTGCCTAGTCAATGCTTGGAGATTGTCAGAATTTGTGGGTTTTTGTTTGTCCACCCGCCTCTTGAGGATTGACCACAAGTTCTCAATGGGATTAAGGTCTGGGGAGTTTCCAGGCCATGGACTCAAAATTTCAATGTTTTGATCCCCGAGACACTTAGTTATCACTTTTGCCTTAGGGCAAGGTGCTCCATCATGCTGGAAAAGGCATTGTTCATCACCAAACTGTTCTTGGATGGTTGGGAGAAGTTGCTCTTGGAGGATGTTTTGGTACCATTCTTTATTCATGGCTGTGTTCTTAGGCAAAATTGTGAGTGAGCCCACTCCCTTGGCTGAGAAGCAACCCCACACAGGAATGGTCTCATGATGCTTTACTGTTGGTATGACACATGATGGTAGCGCTCACCTTTCCTTCTCCGGACAAGCGTTTTTTCCAGATGCCCCAAACAATCTGAAAGGGGATTCAGAGAAAACAGACTTTACCCCAGTCCTCAGCAGTCCAATCACTGCAACTTTTGCAGAATATCAGTCTGTCCCTGATGTTTTTCCTGGAGAGAAGTGGCTTCTTGGCTGGCCTTATTGACACCAGGCCATCCTCCAAAAGTCTTCGCCTGCGTGTGCAGATACACTCACACCTGCCTGCTGCCATTCCTGAGCAAGCTCTGCACTGGTGGTGCCCCCATCCCGCAGTCGATTTAAATTTAGGAGACAGTCCTGGTGCTTGCTGGACGTTCTTGGGCACCCTGAAGCCTTCTTCACAACTATTGAACTTCTCTCCTTGAAGTTCTTGATGATCCAATAAATGGTTGATATAGGTGCAATCTTACCAGCAGCAAAATCCTTGCCTGTGAAGCCCTTTTTGTGCAAAGCAATGATGACTGCACGTATTTCCTCTGTTAAACATGATTAACAAAGGAAGAAAAATAATTTCAAGCAACGCCCTCCTTTTAAAAGCTTCCAGTCTGTTAGTCTAACTCAATCAGCATGACAGAGTGATCTCCAGCCTTGTCCTCGTCAACACTCTCACCTGTGTTAACGAGAGAATCACTGACCTGAAGTCAGCTGGTCCTTTTTTGGCAGGGCTGAAATGCAGTGGAAATGTTGTTTTTGGGATAAAGTTCATGGCAAAGAGGGACTTTGAAATTAATGGCAATTCATCTGATCACTCCTCATGACATTCTGGAGTATATGCAAATTGCCATCATAAAAACTGAGGCAACAGACTGTGTGAAAAATAATATTTCTGTCTTCTCAAAACTTTTGGCCATGACTGTACATGAAACAAACACCCACTTCCCAAAACTTTAATAATAATAATTAATAATAACAGTTAATGCCTTGTATACAATAAATTGTGAGGATTGCATTCAAACAGAATAAGGAACTGTACTTGCCAATAAATACAGGAAATAGAGACAGACCAGCCCAGCATGTAACCCCTGTCCCTGGACATAGTGGTTGCACAAGGTCCCCCAGATGTTGTATAAATCAGGAAACAACAATACTGACAACTTGACCCAGATGAAACTTGTCTCCCGGTGACGTCACGCAGGGGGGCGGGGCTGGACTCGCTGCTCGGCTCCGGGCGCGTCCTTACTGACAGCGTAGAACACAAGTCTCGGGCCGCGGGGGGCGCGCACGCTGCTGGTGCCGGGAGCGCGCCGTGTTGTAGGTGGCGGGGGCGCGCAGTGTGGCAGGTGACTGTGAGTGCAGGACAGGAGCAGCAGTATCAGGTACCCCCCCCTCTCTCTCTGCCCCCCCACCCCTGTGCCTGGTGGGGCCCCAGTACCTCTCTCTACTGTCTCTTCCACTGACTGTATAATATGTCTGCTGGTCACCTATATATCAGTGTGACACTGTGTTATTCTCTATATTATGTACAACATCCTCTGTGTATATAACCAGTGTCTGTCATAGGGACCTGTGCACCTTGTGCCTCCTCTCTAAATGTGACTGTGGTCATACAGTGAGCCCTAATTATAACCTCTATGTCATATAACCCTGTATACAGATGTAGGACTCCTCTAGATCTTATATGGGGCATGCAACATTCCCTGCTCTATAGACTTCTATAACTTTTATATCTGCCAGCTGCTAAATGCCTTGCATTGTGTCCACCAATGTTATTTCGCTTGCAGCTGTAGTATTTTACAATGTATGTATTTTTTTTCTGCCACCATTATGGGCAAATCTGGGCTGATCTGCTATGGCCAGCCACCATGGAACGTCCTTATCCTGGGCAAGGCACAGTCTGACAGGTGGGGGGCACCGTAAGAGTCAGATGGCCATATTTGTTTTTTAAACTTGAATATAAATGTAAACTGCTTGGGCGTGGGTGGGGTATGTTCTGCACCAATGCTACATTTCTGGCATTGGTAACTTAAAATTTTAACGCCTGGGATGAGAAAGAAAACTGTGCCCCCCAGCGCTCAATTTTAACCAAATGAAGCTAAAATATTAATAAACTGTGCACCCCACCTTCAGCGTTGTGCTCTGGGAGGTCGCCCCTGTCCTGCCGGTACATGATGCATTCAACTAACCCTTGACCCCTGCAATACTAACAGCACATTTGTAACACACAGTATATATAATATAATGGCACTCAATTAGGTATTGAGGTACATATGTCTTTATTTAATTTAAGAAATAGTTGCATATAAGATACATTTAGATCTATTAGATTTTTTTTTTAAATCCAATAATAATTCATTATCTCTATGGCCTAGACAGGGGATGGGCAGCATGTGGCCCTCTGAGCTGGGCCCAGCTCCTTCCTGCTTTATGTCAGATTTGTTTGTTATAACTTGTAACACTTGTATAAATGCCCACTGATATGTTATTACAGATAGGTTTTTATTTGATTAAATGTATTGTCTTAACTTGGTACTGAGATCAAAGGTAATGCGTGGCCCTTTTGTCTGCACAGGCATTTTGTTATTTACTCAAACGTTGGATTGTTGCAATTGTTTTAGTTTGTTTCTAGGTCCCACAAATAAAAACTTTGTAGACGTTGCGAAACACTGGTGTGGTAGGATTTGGTAACAAGCAGCTGTATC
Source organism: Mixophyes fleayi (assembly GCF_038048845.1). Classification (NCBI taxonomy): domain Eukaryota; kingdom Metazoa; phylum Chordata; class Amphibia; order Anura; family Limnodynastidae; genus Mixophyes; species Mixophyes fleayi. Next base: position 367,583,045 of record NC_134403.1, on the reverse strand, counting down.
CAAGATTATGTTGTCAAGGTGAGAACTAACTCTCAAACACTTCAATAATAAACATACTTTGTAAATAATCTCTTACGTTGGCCTAAGCATTGTTCAGCATTTCAGTAGGAGGGGGAAAATTATTCCATATTCTGTGTGATGCAGCATAATACAAATTATGTCGGATTTTTCCCCTCTCGTGCCTAACAATACTTATGTTATTTGAAAGATTTGGCTTTTTTAAGAGATTATTTGCTAATAGCATTAGTGCCTAGGATGGGAGAAGTGACACTTTTTGCCCTGGGATCCGCTTGGAGTCCTCTGCTCTTTGGATTTGGATTTCTATTGGACAAGCTGGTTGCTACAACAGCTGCCTGATTTAGTCAAAATTGACTAAACAACAACATCATCATCATCATCATCATCACCATCTATTTATATAGCGCCACTGATTCCGCAGTGCTGTACAGAGAACTCGCTCACATCAGTCCCTGCCCCCATTGGGGCTTACAGTCTAAATTCCCTAACATACACACACAGACACTAGGGTCAATTTGTTAGCTACTGGTATGTTTTTGGAGTGTGGGAGGAAACCGGAGCACCCGGAGGAAACCCACGCAAATACGGAGAGAACATACAAACTCCTCACAGATAAGGCCATGGTTGGGAATTGAACTCATGACCCCTGTGCTGTGAGGCAGAAGTGCTAACCACTTAGTCACCGTGCTGTGTGTGTGTGTTTGTATTGCCACTTTATGATGGATGTGTATTATGCCACACTTAAAAACCCAATATATCGCATGACACTATATTTATAGCTCCACTATCTTCATTTAGATGTGTTATTATTCTTTTATTTATAGGGCAGCACAGTGGCTCAGTGGTTAGCACTTCTGCCTCACAGCACTGGGGTCATGAGTTAAATTCTTGACCTTGGCCTTATCTGTGTGGAGTTTGTATGTTTTCCCAGTGTTTGCGTGCTTTTTCCTCCGGGTGCTCCGGTTTCCTCCCACAAAAACATACTGGTAGGTTAATTGGCTGCTATTAAATTAACCTTAGTCTGTCTCGGTCTGTGTGTGTATGTTAGGAAATTTAGATTGTAAGCTCCAATGGGGCAGGGACTGATGTGAGTTCTCTGTACAGCGCTGCGGAATCAGTGGCGCTATATAAATAGCTGCTGATGATGATAAAGCGCATGTATATTACACAGCTCTGTATATTGAGGTGATCTTAATGCAAATAAATTATATACAGTGACATGAAACAGAAGGTATAGAAAGTACTGCCCAAGTGAGCTTACAATCTAAGGTGTGGAGAACTCTTGATATATTGGGTAGCGGCATAAGAATTGTAGCTGGTGGTTGGGGAAGTGGGTGTGGCTACTGTACGGCAGCAGCATTATCAGCCAATAATAAAGCAGCCATTGGTGACTGGCGTTTCTGTGCCGCTACTGGTGATGTGAAACCGTTAGGATAAGGAGAGACATGAATGATGAACTGCTCATTGTAGAAATGTACAATGGGCCTACTTATATCTTCTGTGTTCAATATAGATAATCATTATGTTTAACATTGTATATTTTTATAGCAGTGTTATCAGGTCATCTACACTCTAAACGTCACCATTTTTATGCGTTGTCTCGATGCCAGATAACTTGTATGAGTCCGTTATACGCATACCGAAAATGATCATTACTATGTTATTTTTTGCTAAATGTGGCTTTGCAAAATACCAAAACGTGGGGTGTTATAACTTTTTCACGTACGGTTTATTTTATTTGTTATATAATTAAAATCTGTTATTTGTCACACGAGACTAGTTGTATCAAGTTCTAGCACTAGGTGATTGTAAAGTATGTTCTGATCTGTAGAAACAGATTTGAAAGAGGATGTAGTTAGTCACGTGACTGTATATACTATATGCCGTAGACCACTAAGGCTCATACCTACAAGTGCTTGTTCATACGTTCAGTGCACTCTGAATATACGAGCAGAACAGTCCTGAAGAAAGGTTGGAGATCTGTTCAAATAGAGGGTTTCCACGTGTACATACCTATTATGTCGTATTGTTTTTATAATTCCTCCTGTACATTCATCCCTACAGGACTTGTAATGGTGTATTTTACTATTTATGTCCTTTCCATGCTTCAGAATCTGCAACCAAGCCTAGCTCATCTTGAAGTGAACAGAAGAGCTAACAATCCGGATTGTCCGTGTGTTATAGCCTAAAAACTTGGCAAACTTAATTCTGTCTGCTCTGGGCTCTTCATAGAGTAAATCCAGCATGTCTGGTTTCTCTAGAAGTGTTCTGGTGACCTATATACTCATGCTTAAAATAATCATTGTCCAATTACAGGGTGCAGTTAGACTCATTAAAAAAAAAAAATACAGTTTCAGGTTGCTATATCTTAATGAGGACAGAGACAATCTAAGACACATCTTGGAATGGATATAAAAGGAGACTGAAAACTAGGCTGTCCTCTGACTTTCTCGTAAACTTTATATAAAGAGTAGATAATGGGAATTGCAATTAATGTTGGGCAGAGCTGTACCTCTCACCGCTCCTTACTTAATGCAGTAACTAGATTGGCCATGACTTCTGTCCGGAAAGCAAAACAAAATATTTTTAGTGCAGAGTTTTGGTCCAGGGCGAAATGGCGTTTGTTTTTTTTTTTGTTTGTTTGTTTTTGTAATCAAAATGATTATATTTGAGCCCCTGGAACTTTGGATTTCTGTGTAGCGTTTGGTAGTGTATACATTTTTTGGAAACACTTTTCTGTCTTTTGGATTGTTTTCATTGCACTGATGTTTATTTGATAAACTTTTTAAAGTGACGTGGGTTGGTTTTGTCTATTTGTGTCACGAACGCCCAGCCTGTCTCAGATACAGCAATCTGAACAGCTGGCCGTTGACTGGTGTTACCTTAGTTAATTAACAATGAATACACCTTTTCTGCAGCCAAAAAGTATTTATTATGGTGTCCTTGCGTTCACCAGAACCACTTATTAATGTTTCACGCTTAAATCACATACATATGTAGCATGAGCCTCCCTGGGCTTCGTAAGTTCACAAAGAATCACGGAGAATACGCTAGATAAAATATGTTTCATCTAAAAAATGTTTTCAAGGCTTATTTACAAAAAGGTAATAAACAGACATACAATAGGTTGCACAAATGAGTTTCAGAAAATAAAATAGGAAATAAAACCAGAATCCCTACTTACAAGTTCAGGAATTGGCATGTGAGGAGAACACATTGAGAAGAATGGCACATTTCAGTCGTGGTAGACCCTCCTCAAAGAAATGGACAGTCTGAAACAAGGGATTTTTAAACCATTTCTTGTTGGCTCTTCACCCCCCCATCTTTGGAATTTAGTTTGTCAATAAAGACAGATTGATCTCCCAAATGTCACAGAGCTTTCGGAAGTAAATTATCTATCGCTTAGATATATGTTTGGGCACCTCTGAGTATCTCTCACTTCTGCTCTTTCTGCCTGGCTAAGTCCAACTCCTCTGCATACACAAACTACTCCCAGATCTGTCTCTGGGCCTGGCTACTTTCAAAAGACCATTCACACTTGCCTAAGTCGTACTCAGGTCAGTTAACAAAATACACTTTGGAAGGTTACATAAAATATTCATAATGTTATACATAGATTCAACAGAAAATAACAATCAGTCATTAGATATACTACATTTCGTCACAGTTGTTTGTTTTACTCCATTCTGTTAAGTTAACGGTTTATAACATAATGGATGAACAAATTAGTATCTTACAATCCCAAAATAAGAATTAAAAGAAAAGGAACAGCGAACCAAAAAGAAACCAACCAACCCGGCAGAAAAAGCATCCCAAGGCACAATAAGGAAATTAAACGCAATACAGTGGTTATCTGTGCCCTAATGGTATACATTCATTATTATGGTTAGATGGTGCGTACACAATTTGAAAATTTACAGCAGTAAACCCCATGAAAAAGCAGATGTGTGTGTTTTTTTTTGTCATGTTTAAAAAAACAAGACAAAAAACACACACAAGTCATTGTGGCAGGCTATAAGAGGAATGCTTGTATTTACAATTTACCTTGTTTTTATTTATTGAGGCTGCTATTCATGATTCATGGCAACCACGGTCAATAACACATAATCTAGTGAGCAGAGAGGCTTTGGAACACCACTCTGAGCTCTTGTCTGCACCGTGACATCCTCCACCCCCCTTCCTCCTCTCTCTTCCATCACTTGACATGTGGTGATCCTGTGTCTGTCTAGCAGACTGACTGCGTCTGTGTTTGGCAGCCAGTTTTGTTTGCCAGTCAGAGAGCTTTTGGAAAGGAGATGATTCTTTGTGGAAGAATATCGGAAAAAAAATGACTGCTGCATGCTTAAAAGCTACCTAAAAGTACTGTGAGATCAAGATTATCAGTGACTTATAAGGGAAACCGAAGGATGGCTGTGTCCGGGAAAGACGCAGATTTTGTATAGCTGTTTTTCTTATACTCTCTCCCGAACATATCAAAACCGTTTTCTGGATTTTTGTTTACACTTGCATAGCGTACTTGCCACGCTGGAAGTACTGAGTCGTCTCAAAACTGACCAGTCTTTTAACATTATCCAAATTTAGTGATGTATTTTTATTTTCTGCTGTATTGTATTATTTTGTTATTTCCATCTCGTACAGTAGTTCCCTATCATGAGATGTTTCACAATAACCCCTTTTAATGTGAACCGTTCTTTGTTGATTTTGCAGTTGTGTTCTGTGAAATGTTTATTTTATATTCCAGTAAGCCGTAAGGTGAAATATTTGGAAGTGTTCAACAAACAGGACGACCCAACTTGTTGTTTTTTTTATATTTATCGCTCGCAAATTCCTTCTTTCTGCTCTAGTGGTGGCCGAGTGACATGATGTACATTCCATATTCTGGTTGAAGAAGGGACTTTTGGGGGTAATTCAGTCAGTGCCAAAGTTGTTACTTAAATTCCGCTCATTCTCTCTTGTGTCACCTAGAGATACGAGGGTAAATGAGCAGACATTTCTGTACCGTATTTGCTGGTAATATGCGCAGGCGACATTGAGGCCAGTTGAATCCTCCTACCTCCTTTTGAATCTGACAGAATCTTTTTACTGTCGCAAAGTTAGTATTTTGCTAACTTGGCCTAACTCCTGCTTGTTCCGCAGACAAACTGCATGGCTGCACCCTGTTAAATTTAATGTCACTGGGAATGTGACTTGACAGAAAAGATGGCCTTACGCAGTCAGAATTAGAATCTATATAGATCCACTTCATTACTGCTCTCGCCAGCTTTGGAGTGGTTACTTCGTCAAGCCCTTGAAGAGATCTTACTGTCTATCCTGATATGGAGGGCAGTAACCCGTGATTGGCGAGAGTGCACGCATCACCAAAGTCCTTATCTTAATCTCTCAGCCCACCAACCTTACCAATGTGTACATCCCAGCGACACCCACCCTCAAGAGACACTCCTGTTCAGTAGCGACTACCTTCAAGACCCATCTCCTGGATCAGAGTCCAACTCTACTCTGTAGCACTCTCTTGACACATCCGAAGTTCCCCCGGGATCACTGGAGAAGCTCTGCACTCACGAGGGACCGCTAAACTCCCTGTGCTGCAACTGAACTGCTAGATCCTCCAAACACCTTTTAGCCCATTACTGAACTGGCGGCTTGATTCTGCAAACCCTAAAGAACAGTGAGGCCCTGAATTTGGTTACAGGTCGATCGTATTTCCATGTTAAGCACCCTGTAGGCAGACCTATTGAAGATTGTCAGTTTTACTCATGTTTCGATAGGGTCTTGTGTGTCACTCTTGGAGACTAGATCAAACATGCGCACAAATAGTCTCCTCTAAACTCTTATAAGACACTTCTACACAAGACTGTGCTAGACAAGATGGTCCATAATCTGGACACTCAACAAAGGGACTTCCTAGGCACTTTAAAGGTGAACCTACTCATTAAGCCACAGGTGAACTCGGAGGCTTTCTCTCCCCACACTAGAGGAAAAAGCTACTTTGATTACAGACACACTGACAGGCTTGCAAGATAGATTTGGACGTAATAACATTGAAATTCATGGCATTCCAGATTCGGTTGCCAAGGCAGATCTCATCAACTACATTACAGCCCTGTTTAGTAAACTTTCATCATCATCACATTATCACCATTTATTTATATAGCACCAATAATTCCGCAGTGCTGTACAGAGAACTCGCTCACATCAGTCCCTGTCCCATTGGGGCTTACAGTCTAATTTCCCTAACACACACACAGACAGACACAGACATACTAGGGTCAATTTGTTAGTAGCCAATTAACCTACCAGTATGTTTTTGGAGTGTGGGAGGAAACCGGAGCACCCGGAGGAAACCCACACAAACATGGGGAGAACATACAAACTCCTTACAGATAAGGCCATCAGTGTCACTCAATTATCTATTGATTAGTTCAGTAGATTTACTAAATATAGGCAAACCCCAGAGGACTCGCCTAGAGTTTTACCCTAGTTTGCGCCCATTTTTTTTCACATAACAGAAACCGGTTCTCATGACAGCCCAATCATCATCCTCTACAATTATTTATATAGTGCCAGCATACTCCGTAGCGATGTACAATTGGGAACAAAACCAGTAATAAAATAATAGAATTTGACGGCAGATAAGAAACACATGGCCCATCTAGTCTGCCCATTGTTTTATTAACCTATGGTAAGCTCAAACCTTATTTGATCCTATATTCTTTATAAGGATATTCTTTTTTCTATCCCAACCATGTTTAAACTGCTCTACTGTATTACCCTCTACCACCTCTGATGGGAGACTATTCCACTTATCCACTACCCTTTCTGTGAAGTAGTTTTCCTTCAAATTTCCTCTGAATACTGGGTTACAGAACCAGACAGAGAAGTAAGAGAACCCTGCTCACAAGCTTACAATCTATGGGGCAATGTTAGTTTGATACATGCAGTTAAGTGCGATTGCAAAGGTAAAAAGTACTTAGTGAGCTACTTGATCCAGTCACACAGCAATGCTGGTCAGAGGGTGGTTGTCTTGTGTGAACTGTATAAATTATTATTATCGTTTATTTGTAAGGCGCCACATGGTTTCCGCAGCATAAATGGTGATAATAGGGTACCCTAGCATGATTAAGAGAGTGGTTGAGGAAATTTTATAAGTTTGCCTGAAGAGATGGGTTTTCAGAGAACACTTGAAGGTTTGAAAACCTCATCCATGAAATCTTGGAAGACCTCATCATCATCAACATTTATTTATATAGCACCAGCAGATTCCATAGCGCTTTACAATTGGGAACAAACAGTGATAAAACAATACTGGGAAATACATACATACAGAGAGGTAAGAGAGGGCCCTGCTCACAAGCTTACAATCTATGGGACAATAGTTTGATACACAAGGTTAAATGCTACATCATATGAATATTTCTCCAGCTAGAATGCAAAGGTTACAAATTATTTAATTGGCTATATACTTAGTCACACAACTATGTTGGTCAGAAGGTTGTTGTCTTGTGTTAGCTGTTTAGAGGGTGATAATACGGTAACCTAGTGAGGTTAAGAGGGTGGTAGAGGAATATTATAAGCTTGTCTGAAGAGGTGGGTTTTCAGAGAACGCTTGAAGGTTTGAAGACCAGAGGAAAGTCTTATTGTGCGAGGGAGGGAATTCCACAAAGTGGGTGCAGCCTGAAAAAGTCCTGTAACCGGGAATAGGAGGCTGTGATGAGAGTGGAGGAGAGACGTAGATCTTGTGCAGAACGGAGGTGTTGAGTTGGGAGATATTTTGAGACAAGTGAGGAGATGTATGTCGTGCAATTTTGTCTTCAAAACCATATGTCCTCTAGTAGTCCACAGGTAAGACATCAATATCACAGTTCTGTTCTGTTATTAAATAAGATATGGACCCTCAATTTTGGTGCAGTTTTGCTTATATGGGTAGTCTCTCCTTGGCTACTGTGTGTACTCTGACAATATTGTTGCTGGGTGTACTGTACAAGTCTTTGAGTGTTGCCACTTATCTCTTTCGGAGATTGATACGATCCCTTTTCAGGTACTGGATCAGCCTCGGGTGATGCCTCACTTCTGTTTTACCTCTCCGTAATTGGTCTCTCGACCTCTCTTTATTACACTCTGACTAATCTTATCAGATTTCTTTCCAACTAAATGCTGTCAGCTCCCTTTATTTCTCTACAACTGATTCCTGTCAGCTCTCTGTCCATCTTCAACTGCCACACTCTGCTGATCATCAGATGGTACCGTGGCAGCTCACACAGCAATGTTTCAAACTACACACCGTATAGTGGTCTTTAATGGGTATAAATTCCCCTACAAATGTAGATTGGCCTCAAAGACATTTGCTGGACACAAAGCAGACATAACTGGCACTTTTTTTGATGTATCTGTCACCATGACTTACAAAGCAGGAGAGTCCCGCATGTTTTTCAGCCAGCAGTTTTTCAAAAGCAATGGGTGTAGCTAAGTGTCCGGACAAATTGGAGAAGAAATATGTCTCTCAAGATGTGAGACAATCCGATTTTAGTAGAAAATATTACTTGAGTATCACTATACGCTTCCAATTCCAGAGATATCCCACAGTGACGTCATGCTGGCTCCTGCGCAGTCGCTCATGTAACAGTGGTTAAATGAAAATAACCACCCTTTAAGGACACTAAGAAGACAATGCACCCTTACATAGTGCAGGCAGCCATTTTGTGGGCTGAACCAATTTTCATGAGCGTGACCAATATATTCACCACGAACTATACACATGAATAGTTTGCGACTTGTTCAATCCTCCTGTAAACCTCCTGATGACTCCCAAAGGAAAAAGCCTCCGTATCACTTGGATTTTCACCCATCTGGACCTTTAGCTTGATATAGGTTAGTAACTTGTGATATCGATGAGACAGCTCTCAAAATGGCTGCCGCCAGTATGTGTATCGAACAGGTACACGTTATACAAGCGTGTGTGGCGTGGCTGCTTCTGTCACTTTTCAAGCTCTGCAAAAGAACATACAAAGAACATTTGTTGGCATAACTATTTTCATTGCATTTAGCTCAAATCTACAGTAAGTGGTGCCCATATTTAAGTTGAGTTTTGAGTGTGAAATCTTATCAGCACTTGTATATTTCAGCAAACCTTCCCCTAAAGTGAAGCCAAATATATCCGTCTATAAATCTTTCCTCTCATCCACTCATTTCACTGCATATTTGCAGGTATCGTGAATGGTAGCTCTCTGCAGTTAGTTGCTTTCCCACTGTTTTGTGCATCAACGTTTCCCCAAACCGTTTAGATTGTAAGCTCATCTGGTCTTTTTTTTATTTTCTTTAACTATAACTATATGCTTTGCAAGTTGTGTGTCCTACATTGTAAGTTTTGTTTTCACGTTTGCAGAGTACACCATGGGGAACCTACCCTTCAGCGATCTATAGTATAAGTTCTCCACCTCTGTCTGGCTACAACATAACAATGCCCCCCTCTGTTCCTGGATTCCTCCCCAACGTCGTAACTTTCCAAGCTGGACGGATGCTAAGCACGTGAAGCCTCAGACCGCACGATGTTCCTGCTTCGGATAGAGAAGCCCTATTTTCTCCTGTGTTTAGTGTTTTCTCAGTTGCTGTTTATCTTCTTCCTGTATCGGCGTGGAACCTCCGGTGGCTTACAAGGGATATTCGGACCTTATCCCAAGTGGGACTACTCGAAAACTCAGGATGTGTACACCAACCTGAGCTTCTTCGCCCCGGATCCCGAGGCTGCAAAGACTCAGTACTGTCCTATAAAGTCTCCCATACTTGGTAAGTGCACATGGGAAGGGGGGAACATCTATTAAATTTAACGTCATAAATATAAACTAACTGGTCCAATTACATTCTCCTCCCTCGGTACAATACTCTACTGCATTATAATGCAGAACCAATGGTGGAACTAATCGCAATACTTTCCATCTGCATGTGACATGCATTTATTGCAGTAGTGTTTGGGCATTCACATTAGGTAGGATATCACCCAATGACATTACTGAGGATTTCTGTATTGGAAGATGTGCCAGGAAGGCATCGAGGAGATCTGAATCACGCCTCAAATCTTGTAGATCCACGTGATATGAATACGTTCGTAACGCCCCTTCCTGGTATCTTACAAATGGTTTTTACGCTGGATCTATCAGTGCCAGGAATAGGAGCGACCTGTAGCCTCCCTAATCATTTAGGCTTCTCTCCTAGTTGGGGGGGGGGGGGAGAGTTTGAAACCTCTATCTGGTGTCCATAAGCTTGAGAGAACAAGACTTTTGGGGTACATTAACGGGACTTCACTAATTGCCTGGGCAAAGATCGTTGAAAAATCTCTGGGTCCCCCCCCCCCCTCCTCTATTTAGCCTATATACAAGTATGTAAATACCGATGTGTATTATACTATGAAGCAAAAAAAAAATGTATCTCAAATAAAACATAACAATCTTTTGTCTAGTTTAAAAAATAAAACCTTTATTCCCAGCAAAACGGTACCATTGTTAAATTAAAAAACTGTGGAAAAACGATCAGTCATAAATGGGTTAAAATTGTATCAGGTTATTCATATATTTTACAGTGTAATTTGACAAAGGTCTAAGAAACTAAGATTATTGCTTCAATGGTTTGCGGGTTTCCCATAAGTTTCCTTTTTTGTACTCAAATTTCTGTTTTGAATTTAGACTCTTGATGAGTCTAATCTTAAACGGTAGTGCTACTGAAATATAGTTTGGCCTGATTAAAATAATCACATTACAATTTAAATAGCGTTTTGTTCTTGAAGTCAGACCTGTGCCTAAAATACTTGGTTGAAAACCCATATGCACGTTCGCTGCCATTTAACAGATTTGTGGATAAATATTTCGTTTTCTTTGCAACATCTGTTACCATGGAAACGAGCCGTGCAGTCCACATGATTGTGTTCTGTCAATACAATGGATGCATGGTTACAGATTTTGCATTGTACCCAACCTGGCAGCAACAGTGTGTTTCCCCGTTATCAGCAGGTGATTTCAGGAAGATGTCCTATGTAAAACATTAGCACGTTTCCAAGTAATCGCAATGATTTTAGTTAGGGAAAACTATTTTTGGGTACCAACCGTGTCACTATTAGTTAATTATAGTTAATTCCCTTACGTGTTGTGGTTGTTACGTTTATGCTTGATCATGTTTATTAAGTGAGCGTTGAATGTTTTTGGCACGCTCAGCCTCAAGTAAATAAAGCAGTCGGGAATGAGTACGGTACCGGAAGCGCTGTATCGTATTGTGTCGGGGTGTTTGACCTCTTCTCCCTTGTTAGATCTATAATATAAAATTCACACTGTCCAGATAAAAGGTCACAGCTGACATTTCTTCTCTTCTCGGAGATGGAAAATGTTGAGGTTTGAAAGGTCAAAGTGAAGATGGAATGATCATGGGGAATTGTCTCTTTGCCCCTATTGTAATTTAAAACCTTGGTGCGATTAATTAGGCAGGGGACCAGTTCACTGTTGCTGTGTTTTTACACACGGATATGTCAGTCCATCCAAAGGCACAGCTTTATTCAATAGGTGTTAAAATGTGCTTATTTACTTAGTAGCTAATCTACCTGTGTTCTGTTGGTTATTGTTGCAGTGGACAAACCTGTTTGTCTAGTGCACCGGCCCAATATTCTGGCTTAAAGGGAACTAACACCTGATGATGCATCGCAATATTTGCTGCGATTAAGGATTACACAATGCATCTGGCCAGATAGGACAGTACAAGTTAGCATGTGAGCCGATCCATTCCTAGGACACCTTCTTCTACCCGGCTACTGGGCCAATTGACATAAATGCTTTTTAAATGCCAGAGTAACATCGCTCTGCCTCTCCAAAACAACCACCCTCCTCCCATCATAATCCGATTGGGTTTGATCAAATTTTTACTAAGACTGTCTGTAGATTGTGCAACTTTTGTGTGTGTGTGTGCAGCATATCGGCCTGTCGTAATGTAGTGTCCGCCCGGATTGGTGTCTTGCTACATCTGGACAAACTGGTTGCACACCGGAGCATTCAACTGGCCTGCAAAACAATCTGTGTTTTAGCCAGTTGGCTTACACTGTGCCCACCTTTACAATAATTTTCATTTTGAGCTTAGTTTAAAGAAGTTACAGTCTAAATGTTTGAGAGAAAATACATAAGAAATGACAGAAGTTTCACCAGAAAGATTGAGAGAGGGCGAGTTGCAGTACACAGTCATTATCCAGCGTTCCGTCGGAACGCCGGGTCTGCTCACCAATTGTTTCTGATGAAATGACTCCTTCAGAAATGGATTTTGTTTTGATAGAGAATCGGAGCCAAAATATACTCTGGGACACCAGCGATTCCCACAGCTAATTACTTTGATTGTAACTGGGGGAAGTGTGAAGCAATTAGGATGAAGAAATGGGTAATATTCCATTTTCAGAGCCCACAAAGAATAGATTCATTTAAATCTGATTTAAATAATGTAGGTCTGAGAAAGCGCTGAGTGCTCTGTAGAGAATTGTCTCCGCTGTATGGATAACCCTTGGACTGCCGTACAGAATAGACGGTCTCTTTTGCCTCTCCTCTGATGTAAGAGACGGGAACACATACGTCCGTTTCAGAACCTGTTGGACTTTAAATGCAAATCCTGCTATTTTCATGTATAAAATAAACTACAATCGAAAAAATAGACCTTTTTACTTTGCAGCATTTAGCACATTTAATAGTAAATATAAAACTCCACTTTGTCTTTCAATGTGAGTCCGGCATACAGTTATTACTGAGACAGATGTTTACATGTCCATGTTTTTAATCCCCATTTTTTTTGTTAGACCAACAGCAGGACATGTTTTACGTATCTCCTTAATCATACATAGGTGAATGAATCTGTGACATTGGTTATGTCCTCTCCGTTCAATGTAGCAATAAACATTTTAGATCCGGTTTGAAAAAGGAATCAATATTGGGGTGTTCTATAGCCTTACACAGAGGGATTCTGGGGAACCGAAGACATAGCATAGATGCATCTTGTAATGTTTATTTTCCTGTTGCACCTTCTGTTTCTTGAACATACGTGTATGGCCCATCTGCCTCCTCTGTAATCGGCGATTCCTCTTTCAGTCCCTTTCTGATTTGCTCAATGATATTTGAACAGCCCGATGCTGAGATGATTGGCTAACGCGTGAGGTGAACCCACACGCTTGTGTGTTTGTGTGTGCCGTAGCTTCTAGTCGACAACCTTGCACAGATCCATTTGACTTGTCCGTTGATACACTGGTGGGGAAAGGCATCTCTGAAATCGTGGGGTGTCCTGGTCAAAGGACATCACCGAAATGCGTTAGGGTGATTGTCCGGGCACTGAACGCATATGATTTTATTTTCCAAATGAAGCCTGTACTTTTCTTTTTTTTTTTTTTTTTCTAGTTGGTCCGATAACCGTAACGTTCACCAAGCCACCAAGTTTGAAGGAGACCCAGCTGAAGAACCGACATGTGAAGGCCGGCGGTTACTTCAGTCCCAAACACTGCTTCGGGCGGTACAGAACTGCAGTGATTATACCCTACAGGAACCGGGAACCTCACCTCCAAACCCTACTATACTATCTTCACCCCTTCCTGCAGCGCCAGCAGCTGCACTACGCCATATTCGTCGTTCATCAGGTAACGTTTGTAGCGGTTCTGATTGTAGTGCATATAGAGCTGAACACATCGGGGAGTTTCCGTACCGGACTTGTAGCATATATTGAGCAAGGCAGAATGTATGGGTGAGGTGTTCGCCTGTCCTCCCTCGACCATGTCCTGTTTCTGTGAATAGTCTCCAGGCAAACATGCCCGGAGAATATAATATGCAGTAAGTTCTATCTCTGTGATTGGTGGGTTCCCAGTGGCGAAGGTTTGTAGAAGTCAGAGTGAAGGTTTGTAAGATCCCAAGAGCCATCCTCCAGTCTTGAGTGACCTCAGGTGAGAGCTTGTCCAGGAGCAGAAGACCAGCTAGGCTGTTTCAGAGCAACTTTTTTGCTATTTTATTTAGGTTTGTTAAACACTACTATGGAGCACTTTTGTTGCTTGAGCTGTTTTGCTACTGGCCCTAAACGCTGTTTACAGACTCTTTACGGCTGCTGTAGCAGGACATCATCATCATCATAATTTATTTATATAGCGCCAACATATTCTGTTCCATGTGCTTTGTATGACACCATCTAGGCAAAACAGATACATTTTAGTATAACGGCATGTTTAAGAACAAATTGCAGCAGAAAATGCACCCATGTCATACCACCCCCTTCTCCGCTAACTTCCCTTCCCTCCACAGCTTAATCGGCAATAAAAATCTGCTGGTTCTAGGAGGCGGCCACATTTAGACTACTGTTACTACAGCCACTGCAAGGGCACGATTAAATCGGGTCCACGATTTAAAAAAAAATAAAAATGTTTTACTTGACTTCGATTAATAAGGTTAGCATACAAGCAATGATGCTTAAACATCTGTGCAAGAATCCCTGAATTAACTCTGCTGCCCTATAGATTAAATTATATGTCACTTTTAAGACAATTACACATCTAGGAGACGGGGGTACAATGTATATTCATCCATCAAAGAGATATCTTCACCCTACAGTCTTTATAGAACTTCAGACAGTAGATGGCAGTAGTAATCTAAGTAGTAAAGGGGTTTAACTACTACACTTAAGGCTAATATTATACGGATATATTGCTTACATTTTTTTTAGCAAAAAGAACAATATTTCCAAGCAAACTTATCTTATTGATATCTAGTACAACATCTGGGAATGCGTAAACATTCACTATTTTATCTCTAATTTCTGGAGATTCGCAACATAACATGGATTCATACATAAGGTTACAATACATGATTTTAGACATACAAGGTTTAATAAGCGCAGAATATATTTGTGTATATATGTGTTTTAATTATAATTGTACCTGCTTTTGATAAAGCATGATGAGCACATTAGTCTTGTTACATATACGCTTTGTATCACTTTATATTGTGTTGCATATATTTGTTTTAATTTCACATTAATTGAATTGTTCCTGTCGCAGAAATCATTTGAGAATCTTTATTATGTCGAGTGAAATACAACTGAATACATCTTTCAGACTGACATTGTTTTCAAGTATTCCATGTCAATTAAAACAACATGTAGATTGGAGAGTACATTCATTTAGACTGGTTATGATTTCATTAAATTTCATTATATTAGAATTACGGTGAAGAAAGAGTTTATACCAATTAAACCTATCACGAGTTCTATAATTGAACTACAAGTCCCAGTGCAATAGGTACAATTATGAAATATATTATTTGTTCTCAATATATTAGATGGGCTTGGGAACTTTAAAACATAAAAGGATAAACCTATCATTAGTACAGAGGCTGCACATTTCTGATATTAACACACATCTTATGAAGATGGCCTAGAAGTGTGTTATATAATCAGCAATATTAATAAACAGTTGATTTAAATATAACACAGTGGATAAGAACATTTTTAAACGAATGCCAATCTGAACGGATTATTAAGTTTATATGAATCTTTTTCATACTATAAAATACTCTCAACACGTCAGATATCTCGGTAATCAGTCAATTATAATTGAATAACCATATAATCAAGGGTTTGTTTTCTGGATTGTGAAATACAAAATAGAGTTTCAGGTAGACATTGTTTTTAAAGATTGCAATGTTAATATACATGTAGGAGAATGGTTGATTTAGATAATGGTGTACATGGAATTGGTTGAATAAACATTACTCAAATAACAGATCATTAACCAGTTCTTGGATGTGAGTTCCTCTTAGAAATTTTACAATTCAAACGCTGGAAGTTTGTGCTCGTAAGTGCAGAGTTTATCTTGATATTCGTGGTCGCACTAAATCTCTTCTAGTGGAGTAAAATTGACCCAATAAGAATTTATTTATAAAGGGGCATTTTTATCTACAGAGGAATATTGCAGCATGTTGGTAATTCAGTATAATGGAAGACTGGCTTACTGTATGATGTTCAAACCTTAACGTACACGTGTGAAATCCCTCAATTCATTCATTCTCTTATACTGGATAAATGTATAGAGTGCACAGAACAATATCTCGTGTTTGTATCCTTGGTTTGTTGCCGCGTTTTTATATTGTCATAAAGTTTTTCGCACTTTTATTATAATTATCAGCTAAAGATTTATCATTTTGTTTCTACTTTTGTAGGTCTTGTATCTGTTTTTTTATAAAGAAATAAAAAAAAAATGTAATCTGTATCATAGAATTAGAAAGATACACAACTGCAATTATAAAACAATCATTTTTACGGCAGCAATTTCCACAGTTCACTGAACCAATTAATGAAACTCGTTACATGAGTAAAGTGCATCAGGCATGTGTACTGTAATCGTTTTAATCAACTTGCGTTAGACCATCGTAACCAAAAAGAGACATTAGTCTTGTGGAATGCAGACGACCCTTAGCTGGTGAGTTGGTTGGAGATACTGGTCTTATTGGGAATTGCATTTGATAGACCAGACTTGAATGTCTTTTAATTGGCTTTAATCACCCCCCCCCCCCCCCCCGAACTCCTCCACAGCTATTAACTTGCTTTGGGGGTCAAGGAGTGGTTCTTTCTTTACAGCCACTCACACAGCAGCTCCGCGTGGGTGGAGTCTATGCAGAGAGCTTGTGATGTCATGAGTGGGAGTGTCACAGACAAACCCCACCCCCGCACATGGACAATGTGAGCAGCTGCAAAGAGCATCCACCTGACCTCCCTCCTCTATCGGACACCACAATAAAGTAAGGAAATGGGGGTCAGGATTAAAATATATGATAGTGTAGCGCTGTGGGGCTCCGACGTGTATGATGAGGAGAGGTTGGAGACATAATTTATGATAAGGTCAGTTAATAATAAGTATGTGTGTGATTAAGGTAGATTCTGACAACTGGAGAGTTGGCAGGTGGGAAAGGGGGGTCGTGAAACTGCACATACGGATAGCTCCCAGCAGTCCAGAATCTGGACAGTCCTGATTTTTGGTGATTCTCCAGAAAAGACACAACTGCAGGGAGATGAGACAGATCGGGCTGGGTACAGCTGCTAAACATCCACATTAGGCAATAAATACTAAATTACTTTTCCATCTTGGATTCTGGCTTAATCGCCGTATTTACATATCATTGTGGAACTTCGCACTAAATACATTGCTTAATGTTTGAGGTTTCCTGCTGCTGTTTTTAGCTCCATCTTTATATGAGCAGACACAATAACTATTTTAGAAACCGTTGCAGGACGGTGTGTACAGTACTGTACGAGCCAAAGGCAATTTTCTTGGTGCAGAAACCCTTAAGATTTGTGTACAGCAGTATTAATCAACCAATCACCAACCACCGTGCCAGGAGGGAGGGGCCACAGGAATTTTTTGGGGGTAGGAGAATAAAGTTGCCGGTTAATGTGTGGAATGTTTTTTCTTTGAGACTTACAGGATTTTGCTTTTACTAGGGGTTAGTTCACAGCACCTGGTTGTCCAATTGTATCCAAACCAGAGGTGTTCAAGTTCAGCACTCAAGGGCTACCAACAGGACATGTTTTCAGGATTTCTGTCTGTAGAAACAGGTGGGATAATTACTGACTAAGCTAATCAGATTAACTCAGCTGTGCATGAGTAAAGAAATCCTAAAAACATGAACTGTTGGTAGCCCTTACGGACTAAAATTGGACACCTCTTATCCAGACATTCTGGGACATCGGTGGTAGATCCGTGCATGGCATGTTTTACAGTCTGCCCTCTAGTGGTGTAATTAAGGAACACAGAGTGTGGAGTGCACTGATATATACTACTGTTTTGTGTTTGTACTTGTTAAAAAGGTAATTAATATGCCCACACCTTGCAGTGTCCTTTTAAGAGAATAATAAACCGTTTTTTTTCCCTTTTACAATGCTAATTTCCTGTAAAGATAAGTGTCTCGCTCTCCTGTCTTGCAGCAATTGTAGTGCTGTAATGATCCGTGAAATAGTTACTGCTGTTATTACGCTAGAAGACAGATTCTCTTGCATTCACTCGCTGGCTGGCATTTATCTTCCCAGGCTGGGAATAGTACGTTTAATCGGGCGAAGCTCCTTAATGTTGGCGTTCGAGAAGCGCTGAGGTACGATGATTGGGACTGTCTAATGTTCCACGACGTGGACCTGGTACCTGAAAACGACTACAACATGTATATATGCGATGAGAACTACCCCAAACACCTGTCTAGTGCCATGGACAAATTCCAGTACAGGTAAGACGCTGCTTCCCTACTGCTAGTGCTGACCTGGCCATCCCACAGCTCTCCAGGTGTTGTGAAACTACAAGCCCCAGCATGCTTTGCCTGTAGCTAGCCAGTTGATAGCTGGCAGGACATGCTGGGAGTTGTAGTTTCACAACACCTGGAGAGTTACATGTTGGCCAGTGCTAGTGTATCACTGCATCTATTCTTGTGTGACCAGAAAGAAAAATAGTTGTTTCAAAAGTAAAGTTTACCCTTAATCCATTTGCAAGTACGTGCGGGAGTTTTCATACCAACTTCATATCTGTATATGATGATAGTTTATCTATACACACAAACAGAACTGTAGATAGACAGAAGTCTATCTACGGTCCACCTTCGCCCTCTAGTGGGCGTTTTATATAATTTTTCATGCAATAAGCTCCGGACATACCGGAAATTGCAATGCGGTTTTTTTGGTTTTTTTTAATGCGTGTTAAAATGTATGCAAACTATGTTTATGCCTTTTAGATGCATTTACAAGTGTTTTTTTTTTAAACCTACATCTGTGACAAAACAGGAAGTTATTTTGTTCAGTTGAACACATATTTCTCCTTCATCCACTCGGTGGACACTGCTACCATGAGGGTTGTATGAGGGCGCACGGAGTTGGAACTTAAATAGTTAACAACTTAGTTTGCTGCTGACTCCTCCCCTCTGCACCCCCACAGACCTCAGTTTTGTTTAAGTGCCCAAGTAGTTGGGCTATGTTTAGTACTGCTTGGCAGTACTTGCTGCTTAGGTTAGTTTAGGTCTTATTATTTTTCTTATTATTATCATTATTTTGTTAGGCGCCACAAGGTTTCTGCAGCGCTATACATAGTACAAACAGTAGACTATACAGGGTTAAACAGTACAGAACAATAAACACAAGTACCAATGCTTCAGAAACTCCGGGCAGACATATGGAGTAAAGGCGGAGCAGAAGAGTAGGTATGGAGACAGGAGGGGAAAGGGGCCCTGCTCATACGAGCTTACATCCTAAGGGAGGGTGGACAAATCAGACACGAGAGGGAGCTGGTGATACAAGGGGAGATAAAAAGGGACCAGGGGAGAGAGGGGAGAACGAGCAGAGGAGATGAGGGGTTAAGGGGATGGTTGGTAGGCTCTGAGGAACAGGTGAGTTTTAAGTGCTCGTTTGAAGGAGCACAGATTTGGAGCGAGACGGATGGAGCGAAGGAGGTCATTCCAGTGCAGGGGGGCAGCTCAGGAGATGTCTTGGATTCTGGAGTGGGAAGTGGTAATTAGAGTGGAGGAGAGGCGACGGTCATTAGCAGAGCACAGGGATCGGGCAGCAGTGTGAATGGTGAGGAGATTGGAGATATAAGGGGCAGTAGACTGGGAGAGAGCTTTGTAAGTGGTGGTAAGGAGTTTGAAGAGGATTCTGTAGGGGAAGGGGAGCCAGTCTAAGGCGAGGCAGAGGAGGAGCAGCGTGAGAGAAAGATGAGTCTAGCAGCCGCATTGCGTACAGAGCGGAGGGGGGCGAGATGACAGAGGGGGAGGCCAGTGAGGAGAAGGTTGCAGTAGTCGAGGCGGGAGATGATGAGTGCGTGGATGATGGTTTTGGTGGCATCTTGTGAGAGGAAGGGTCGGATGCTGGCGATGTTGCACAGTTGGAAGCGACAGGCGTGGGCAAGGGATTGGACGTGGGGGGCAAAAGAGAGAGAGGAGTCGAGGGGGACACCCAGGCAACGGAGTTGGGTGACAGAGTAGATGGCAGTGGTGTTAACTTGTTCTATTCTAGTAATGTTAGGTGAGGATAAGTGTTGATTAACATTTTTTTTTAGGTTTCTAATGGAACTACCTCGGGCAGTGACAGCGCTATGCGGCTGTCACTGCATTGTCCCCACGGGCAGAGAGTGCTGCCACGGGCAGAGAGCGCTGCACTCTGTTGAGGATCCGCCATGTTGGGGGATGACAAGTCCCCTGCTGAGGCGGAGGGGGGACTTGGATCCCATAGACTAGGAAGGATTCCGAATGGGCATTGATACAGGAGCACAACGCAGTGTGGCAGCCGGGGCTGATAGAGGCTTCCTCTGGGCGTTTGAACCATCAGACAGCGGGGAGTGAGGGAGAGATTCTCCGGCTGTCAGTGGTACGCGCCGGAGCGGGAGATATTTGCACCTTTTTGCTGTCATCGCAGGCGGACTTCAGAGGAACCTCAGAGAGTTCTACTGCTGCTGCTTTCTCCTCACAATTCCTCCTTGTGTCAGATAAGTATAGGGGATATATTTAAATAAAAAAAAAAATCACCCTCCCCCAGCTGATTGGTACACTCCAAAGGTGGGAAAATTCAGCTACAGTTACCTCAGAGGACTCCTGACTGAAATAATGGAGAATCCATCTGCTGCTGGCAGTGGGGGACGTTGTTTAGGATATACGTTTTTTATATATATAATATATCTACAGTTCAGAGTTTTATTATAGAAGGCTCTAAAGTTAATGCAGACAGTATTTTACATGAGTGCTCAGTCAATGATTGAGACATTCATTTTATTATTCAGAGATTAATTTACATACTGTTTTGAGGCAATAGCCAAGGTCAAAACAAAAGTGATTATACTATCTATTATCTCTGTGGTCTGATTGTTTATGTCCTGTCTGTTTCTAGGAAGCTCCCATTATCAATTCAGGGCCTTCCCCTTTGGCTTTCCACAGCCCAGAGAGTTTTCACAAAGATTATGGCGGTAATGGCAGAACTTTTACCTGCCTTGGGATAGAACATTATTCCGCATTTGGACTATTTTCTCCTCAAAGACTTATCAGGTCCTTTTCTCTATTAGCATTGTTCCAGCGATTTGGACAGTGTTTATTCCCGGAGTGAACAACTAGAAGCGGATTATCTCAGCAGACATGCAATTCTTCCGGGAGAATGGGAACTGCATCTTAAGGTGTTTCAGGAGTTAGTCTGGAAATGGGGCCTGCCAGATCTGGATCTGATGGCATCCAGACACAATCACTATGTTCCAAGATTCTGCGCAATAACCAGAGTTTCTCTGGCTGTGGCGGTGGAGGTAATGTCCATGAGGTTGGACTCCTGTTTAGGATATCCCTTTCCACCAATTCCGATGATTCCTCGGGTCCTAAAACGAGTACTGTTGGAAGGTTTTCCGATCAATCTGGTGGCACCGAATTGGCTCTGATTCGCCAACATCTTGCTTCTGGTGCAAGGGTCAGGCTGGGCTTTTCCTCTCAGGCCCGATCTTTTCAGTCAAGAACCATTTACACCATTCGGACTTACCTCGGCTGGATTTAATGGCGTGGCTGTTAAAGCCAACCTCTGATGGTCGAGGAGGTTGTCTTCCAGGGTAGTGGAGACCCTGATAAAGGCTCAGAAGCCGGTATCGGCTAAGATCTATCAGACAGTCTGGAGGATCTATGTACTGTAGGGAAGAGCTGTCATAACCCTGCCTCTTTCAGATTAGCTGTTTTTTGGTCTTTCTTCAGGATGGGTTAGAGATGGGACTAGGACTGAGTTCTCTGAAGGTTCAGGTCTCTGCGCTTTCTATTTTCTTTCAGCGCCAGTTGGCTTTCCCCTCAGACGTTTGTACTTTCCTTCAGGGTGTGATTCATGTTCAGCCTCCCAACGTTGGCCCCGTGGGATTTCAACTTCGTTATTGAGGTTCTTCAGCGGCCTCCATTCGAACCCCTGGAGTCGGCTGATCTGCGTTTCTTGACGTGGAAGGTGGTGTTTTTGCTGGCCATTGCAGATACTCAACGTGTGTCGGAGCTTGGAGCCTTGTCCCGTAGGGTTCTTTATCTGGTGTTCCATGAGAATAGGACGGTTCATAGGACCGTACCTACTTTCTTGCCTAGTGTGGTTCCTGATTTTTATTTAAATCATGAGATAGTGGTTCCGGCCTGTTAGAGAAGGGATTGCTCCTTCTGGGCCTTCTTCCCCTGTTAGTCTGGACGTGGTCCGGGCTTTACGGGTGTATGTGGACCAGACTTCTGCTGGTTGCTGGACTGACTCTCTTTTTGTTCCTTACGAATTTCATAGGACAGGTTGACCAGCCACCAAGCGGACCATTGCTCGTCGGATCAGATCTATGATTAAGTTGCTTATGTGTGTAGAAATCTACCTGTGCCTCAGGTTCTCACGGTGCACTCTATCTGTTCAATGGGGGGCTTCCAAGGCTGCTCGCCATGGAGCATCTGCAGAGCAGCTGTGTAGGGCGGCGACATGGTCCTCTGTTCATACCTTTACCAGGTTTTGTCAGTTCAACAATTTTGCGTCTGCGGACGCCAGTTTCGGCCGCAGTGTTTTGGGCCTAGTAGACCAGAGAATTCCCTCCCATAGGGGCTACTTTAGAAGGTCCCCATGGTAGCAGTGTCCCCTAGAGTGGATGAAGGAGAAAAGAAGATTTTTGTACTTGCGTTAAATCTTTCTCCGATTCCATCTGGGGGACACTGCGTTCCCTACCTTTTGCTATTCTACGATTAGTTGTGTTGTTGAGCCCTTTTCTTGGGACTTTAGTATTACTGAGGTCTGTGGGGTGCAGAGGGGAGGAGTCAGCAGCAAACTTAGTTGTTAACTATTTAAGTGCTAACTCCATGCGTCCTCATACAACCCCATGGTAGCAGTGTCCCCCAGATGAAATAGGAGAAAGATTTAACGCAACTACAAAAGTCTTCTTTTTTTAACAGTATCTAATTATGTTTACCATGCGCTGGCATTCACATGAATGTGAGTTTTAACTGCACAAGACGCGCTGTAATGGAGGAAGCTTTCAAAATACTATACTGCAGACATTATGTAAATATACAGGAAATTCAGACCTATATGTTCTCATTTGATAAAATGATTTGTGTTCTTGCGTTCGTTTAACGCCAGTGGGCACATAGCCATAAATGTGACTAGCATCATCAGGAGATAATTTATACCAGGCCCGACCAACCTGTGACACTCTAGGTCAGGGGTGGGCAAACCTGTCCTCAAGGGCCATATCCAGTTCATGTTTTTAGGATTTCTGTCTGTAGAAACAGGTGGGATAATTATTGACCTAGCCAAATAGATTAACTCAGCTGTACATGATTAAAGAGTCTAGGTGTTGTGATACTACAAGCCCCAGCAATAGCAGCACATTGAGAACCACAAGATGGCCAGGTCTGATTTAGACCAGTATGAATGACCTCCGTTCTTAACTGACATTGTAATAGTAGAGAGCGTCTTCCTCACCCATCTCACCAGATCAGATTAATCACATCCCCGGCATAGTAACAATTCTGTACAGGTGCTTCCAAAGGTGTTGACTAGAAGCTTAACAAGTCCAATATTGGAGAAGTCCAACATTTGTGAGCTAAAATAGGTAATATGGGCCTGTCTGTAATTATTATTGATAACGTTCCATACCAGTATTTACACACCTCTATTTGGCAACTCCAAATAATCGTATTTGACAAAGTGTTGTAAATACTACTTATAAATCTCTGAATGATAGATCCACAGATCTTGGTGTACAGCTTCCTGAGAGCTGCTGATGTCGTCATCATCACCATTTATTTATATAGCGCCATTGATTCCGCAGCGCTGCACAGAGAACTCACTCACATCAGTCCCTGCCTCATAGGAGCTTACAATCTGAATTCCCGAACATACACACACACACAGACAGCCAGACAGAGAGACTAGGATCAATTTGATAGCAGCCAATTAACCTACTAGTATGTGTTTGGAATGTGGGAAGAAACCGGAGCACCCAGAGGAAACCCACACAAACACGGGGAGAACATACAAACTCCACACATATAAGGCCAAGGTCAAGAATTGAACTCATGACCCCAGTGCTGTGAGGCAGAAGTACTAAGCCACCGCGCTACATCGTGATACTCTATGTCCATTTGTGAATTATTTCCCTTGTTACTGTATTGGCTGCCTAGGCCACATTGTAATATGTTATACATCAAAATAATCTGGGAGGAGGGACTCTTCCCATGTATTAGATGTATGACCGTGCCTACATACCTGATGATCTTATCTTTACATTGTATTTACAATTGTATCGCCTGTTTTGCTAGCCCGGCCAGCCTCCATGTCCTTTTGTAAAAAATGTGAACTGTCCTCCCTATGTCAGGACAGTTAGAATGTCTGTATTGGATAAAAAAAAAAAAATTAAGTGGAGATGCAGTACCACTTATAGGACACTAGATGTCACTCCTGTCTATTAAATGGGCACAACACACTATTCAATTACAGAAACAATGACAAACTTTTGTACAGTGTTCTCTCTTTATACTTTGTTTTAAGGCAACATTATACATAGGGAAACCTGTACATATGACTATAAAAGTAGAAAGTAAATAGGGCAAAGCGAGTATAATGTTAAATATACTTGGCATTAAATTGCACAGTCCTTTGTATAAATGCCCATTCAAGCATTTAAAGCCAGGTGTTTGCAATAGTTAATGGCTGTGTTTGGGAGCAGATTGCATATTGTGTGTCGGGTTGTGTAAGATGGTAATATCACAGAGTTACACAAGCCACACACAGAAGGAACAACCAGCTATATATTTAAATAATATTTTGAATGTGGGTTGTTAGTGATCAGCAACCAGCCAGGGCCTTCTTATCTCTTTGTCTGTTTTACCCAGTTTGTTTATTAGTTTAGTATGTTTGTCCCCAATTGTAAAGCGCTACGGAATATGTTGGCGCTATATAAATAAATGATAATTTTCTTTAGTGAGTGACTAAGGAGTTCTGCCCTTTTAAATCACACTTGTTGTTTCGTTACACTTCATAAACCTGTACATTCCTCTAGCTCTCACAGTAACTTTGTTAATACTACAGCCTACAAAACAGGTTCTGTTCAGAAAGATGGTAACGTTTTAAAGTTTCCCAATAATGGACACAAATGTTTTACATATTTCAGGAGTAGGTGACTATAAAGAAAAGCAAATTTATCAGCATTAAATCTTATCTGTATGTCAGTTGGAAACTGTAAAGTTGGGTGTTTGCATGATTGTAAAAATGGACAGATTAGTACATCACGCCTGAGAATCCTCCAAGTTTCTAGCTGATGTATTAAAACACGAGGAAATGTGGCACAAAATGTTTTATTTTCTTTGAGCCTACTTTAGTACATTTTTGCCCCTTTTGACAGGGTCGTGCTGTTCTTGGGGGTCTCAAGATGGCACTGATTGAGGGGAGGGCAACATTTTCCTCCATAGAATAGGAGAAGCACAGGTTAGCCAAAATGAGTCGCCTACACTGTGGAAGCAGCCATTTTGTCAGTGACAACACTGAGGTAAAGCCAGACTTCTGTTCCGGAGGTACTAGTTTCAAGTGAATTGATAGTTCAGCCAACAAAATGGCTGCTTCCACTGTGTTTAGGGGACCGGTTCTCTTAAAGCTGGGGATGTCTTTTTGCCCCACCTAGGCATAATTTATGTGTGGAAACGCATTTATGTACACAGAAGCCAATGTAAATAAAACACATGTACAGTTGTGACATTTAACACAGACCGTCCCCATGTCGTCTTACACTCATGATTTCAAACCTAAATGAGGCTCCCAAAATCAATATTTCAAAGTAAAAATGTTGAAGACAAACCTGTCCTCTGTCCACCGCCATTTTGGTGTAGCACAGTGTATTAATATCCTGCAGAATGACCGTCTTTTTAATTTAGACCAGAATTAATTTGGTGGTTGTCCTTCATTTCTATGACCAGAATTAATTTGGTGGTTGTCCTTCATTTCTATGACAGATAATTAATTAGAAATGCACAAATCTGTACAAGTAAAGAATATGAATTGCCTCGAAATGACTGACAGATAAGTTGTTCTCTGAATCCCGTATCGCTGCTACTTATAATGTATTCTTGGTACTGAGACGTGTGCGGAGGACACGGAGATCTTGTGACAAGTTACTTTTACATGACTGATGAGCGTGCACAAAAGACATTTTGTTCTGAAATAATGCCCCTTTGTCTTTAATCTACCTCAGCCTAGATATTGTGTGAATATAATGTATGGACAGACTTATATTTCGTTGGACACAGAGACCAAACAAACAGTATTATCCACTAATGAATTTAACATTATGGATGAAGCCAATCTGGGGTTCTACCAAATCCTAGGTTGCTATTTGTGTATCTATATTTAGGTTGAATCCTGGAGAGTTTAGAGGTTTTCTAACGCACAGGATTGTCGATTACTCGATAGAGCTCAATGGCTGCTTTCTGTTCCTGCGTCCAGAATCAGCTACAGAAATGGACAGTATAACCAGTGACTTATAAAGCATTAGAGTTTTATAAAATATACAAAAAATGTGAGCTTGCAGTGAATTGCTTACAGAACAATTGTACTTAAAACACAACCGGTGCCGATATGAAGATCTACAGTTTATATATAATTTATTTTAGAAAAATGTTTTGAGGTTTGTTTTTTTTTGTTGTTTTTTTTACCAAGTTCAGTTCTTAGACAGATTTCATTTTAAATAAACCCCCGATTTTTAATTTAGATTGTGCGTCCCTCAGGATTGCTAAAAGTTTGGTATGTATAACTTATCTACAATATTTATATTTACATCGCATGTATAATTATGTAATGACCATTTACAATACTAAAATACTAGAGATGTTCTGCAAAATAAACATTAGGAAATGACTGTGTCCACAAGAGCTCTCTAAATAAAGTAGTCGTGAGTATTTTGGTGTGGACACCTCTGTCTCACAAGTCCCGCTCTCTCACAGCTTACCCTATTGGACGTACTTCGGAGGTGTATCCGCGCTCACGCCGGACCAGTTCATGAAGATTAATGGTTTCCCCAATGTGTACTGGGGCTGGGGGGGAGAGGACGACGACATCGCCATGAGGTAAGACGGGAGATCGCTTCAGGTCAGGCTGGCGGATAGGTTCTGGGAGCCGTAATCCTAGCCTTAAATGTGTTTAATAACAGTATAACGTTCCCTTGTGTGGGCTATTGATGTAACTAAGGGGTAGAGTTATCAAAGTTTCTAAAAAGGAAAAGTGTAGATGTTGCCCTTGGCAACCAATCACATTCTAGCTGTCATTTTTCAGAATGTACTAGATAAATGACGGAGAATCTGATTGGTTGTTATGGACAACACCTCTATTTTTCCGTTTTAGAAGCCTTGATAAATCTACGTCTCCAATTTATTGTTTTGGGCTGTGGGGTTTTATTTTTTGTTGGCTCATTTGTGGGTTATCTTTGTAAAACAGAATTTTTTCCTCGTCGGTGACAATTTCTTCCCACCGGTATCGGTGCGGATGTCGCTTGTTTCCCCCATTGGATGTGACGAGCAGCAATGTGGAGGTTTTAGAACCTAATTCAGCTAAATCTTTTAGACTTCTATTAGGTAATGTTCTTACACGGCCTAACATGAGATCACAGTACTGTAGGTGAACTCGTATGTTTTTTAACTTGTAACGTAAACGTACTAATTACCTTCCCGTTACATTTCCCTTTTTAAGGATCCGCCTATCAGGACTGAGTATTTCACACACGCCGATAAATCTGGGCCACTATAAAATGATCCCGCATGGCCGCGACTCAGGCAATGAGGATAACGTGAACAGGTAAAGGGCTGTCTACCGGGCAACTTACCAGATGACATTTATCTTAGGATATATTTATCAGTACCAAAAGAAAATGGTTATTTGCTAAATAATTAG
Source organism: Mixophyes fleayi (assembly GCF_038048845.1). Classification (NCBI taxonomy): domain Eukaryota; kingdom Metazoa; phylum Chordata; class Amphibia; order Anura; family Limnodynastidae; genus Mixophyes; species Mixophyes fleayi. The sequence goes on along the minus strand of NC_134403.1, from coordinate 367,555,112 downwards.
CATCATGGCAGACATGGACACTGCTGCCATCACTATAGAATTGTGCATCGTTTCCTGATTCATAGACAATTTATGAATATAATACACCAAGTGCAGTAACCGAACACAAAGGAACATGGTAGTGACATCACTAATCACTCTGCTATTACCCAAATTACTGGGAGCAACCCCCTCATATGGGGACATCAGGGTTATTTACAGTGAAGGTTCTGAATTGCTTGTACTGGGAATAAACTCATGATAACCAGAGGAAGATTCTTACACTGGTTCTGATTGGTCTAGATCCCTATTTAGTTCACAGGCAATCAAATCAACCAATGTAACAATGTAGTTGTGCTGATTACTGCCCAGGCATTGTCTTTTTTGTTTACAAAGTGTAGCGTAAAGAACAGGGGTCATATAGATGAGAAAATAGCCAGTAAGGTAGAGTATGATGGAGAGGATTTAATCTGTCCACACAGACAGCCAACCTCGTACACTATGGAGCTATAAATTACGCCTGTATTTCCGGGTTGGGTATTAAATTCCAAAGTTGATAAGGCCGACACTACTTACCCCTAGACCGTGAAGACGAAAGTGCTATTCCCGACACGTTCATCTCCCCGACTGTTGAAAAAGCACCGCCGGGTTCTTGCAATGCAAGTACTTGTCGGCAGCACAATGAATAAGGTTTATTTATAAGCACTGTCCAGCCGCCAGGTACTGGCGTTGCCCCTTTAACAGCACAAACAATGCTGCCGCTTTTACCACTCGCGTCATTCCTGGGCACCGCCCCCTCGATCTGTGGAATTTCTTCAAAGTCAGCTTTTTCAACAGTCTGGGGGATGAACATGTCGGGAAGGGCACTTTCGTCATCACGTTGTAGGGGTAAGTAGTGTCTGTGTAATTGTGGTCGGGAGACAGACCACCACCGGTATTTCCCGTGGTCATTTCGGTGCCTCATTGTTTTCGCTGCCTGGCTGGGCCACGGTATAGAGATCACTCCGTCTATCCTGCAACATTTCCACACACCGTTCCTTCGTCTTGTTCAGTGGAACCTTAGATTTAGAGTCCTACGTTCTACAAAGCATATATAGTAATCCTGTTACACACATTTCAGTGTTAGCGGCCTTCTTAAGGTCTAGAGTGACTATGCAAAGCGTTGCCCTTCTCCGTGATACATAGCTCTAGCTGGTGTTGTAATATTCCAGTATATCTCGGACTGTCTCACGTTGTTCGGTCTTAGGCTGTGTTCTCTACCTCCTCCTCCAGCTGCTGACTCTAACTCTCCTGTTTGGACGTGTGTTTAGGTAAGTTGCTGAATCTGGCATCCTCCACCCACCAGCCATTCATCCTTGGTGTTTGTTTTGTTCCCGGTAGCCATCTTTGTGGAGTCTTGTATCCTCTCTGTCTGTCCTTACCGTTGAGATGATACAGAAGGCATCTACCTCGTTATGTAAGGACTCTGTCGAAGTTGGTCGCTTGGGCAAAGGAATTTCACAAACGCAGTACGATCTCAGCAACTCATTAAAGTCCAAACCTACCTGTCTGCTTAGGATTGATGTACTGAGCTCAGAACATCATGGATACGGTGTCCAGGGGATTAGTCGTTGGAAACGTTTCCTCTGAAATCGTCTTAGATAAGCAAGAGACTGGCGGCACGAAGAGGTGAAATGTATAAGAGTCTGTGCTTAGACTGCACAGTGGGTTTGCAGTTAGAATCATCAGCATAGGCACAAGCAGCAAATGTAAAAGACGCAGACAGAGTTAGAGTTGGAATACGGGCGTGTCCTAGCGCAACTCTAAATTGCAGTGTTAGCCTAAAGCTGTCAGTATTTCTCTGCATACAAAAGAGTTCTTTGCATTTGCACCTCTTGCAGTGCAACATGGTTTGTCCAGGTGCAAATGTGCTCCCAACGCTAACTGGGTCCCTATATGTGAGGAATAGATTCCCGATAAGGTCCATGTCCTGGAAGGTGGACATAACTTTTAAACCCCTCAAAGGTGAACTTATGTAATGGGCAAGGTCTGTAGTTATCAAACATGTTCTCAAACAGGGAAATCTTTAAAACATGGCAATAATACAGGACATCTTTGTGGGGTGTTCTCCATATTCACACATGAAAAGCACACAGTTCAAGGTATTGAATCGGGAGTCCTGCTTTTAATTTGCAAACACAGAAGTTTCCACCTCTAACAATATTGTGTTTTATCGCTCACATAAATGTTTTATTAAACCCGTCTGTCTCTGTAATTGTATCCATTGGTCTCCATCTAGATTTCAGAGATCTCGGTTCCCATTTCCTCTGTATGTTGATCTCTGACATCTGCGTTGCATTGTAGCTGGGGTGCTTGCAATGTGCTTGGAACACTCAGAAACTTAGCCCAGAGCCCAAACAACGGCACCACATTCGCAGCAAGTGACACTGTCTGTAGATTGAGCAATTGCTATTTTTTTTTTTTTTATATTATTATTATTTTTTAATTGGCAGATAATTCTGCACTAGTTCTACCTCTGTCTTGGGAGAGCTGTAGATGCACACAGCACCTGATTGGATGGTTCTGTGCCATCCAGTCGGCTGTCTCCTGTTGGATGACAAGGTTTTGGATGTTGGGGCTGTGTACGGTTCTCCGGCTAGTAGTGACCATCATTTTCTGAGCGTTCTACATCATGTTGAAAGCACCCTAAGCATGACACTCTGTGGGCGCTTATTAATATTTCATTTTCCCTTTCTCCTTTCTCAGAGTGAGCCACTTGAAAAACACAGGGAAAACCTGGAGGGACGATGGGATGAACTCTCTGGAGTTTCATCTGCTTTCTAGAGAGCAAACCGCACTTTATACCAACATTACGGTGGATATTGGCGATGCTCCCGTGACGACAACTAAAGTCCGGCGGTGGAAGTTGTTCTAACTCTTAGCTGCTACTCCGATCGGCATCTTCTTCCACAACAGACAAACTGTGGAGATCACCAAATCGGAGACTAGAGACTTTGGATATTTGAGTTACCACGAGACGGCTTGTAAAGGACTCGTCCTTCGTCTACACGCCATGGAGGCAGCCGCTTTGAGAGCTGGCTGAGTGTCTCAGTGTGAGGTCATCGCCTTCATTCTAATGAGTACAGCCCCTGTAATGGTCGCCTCCACTGTGTTTAGCACTTTATGGCGTGGATTTTTGTAACGCCAAAAACCTTTTGGTGTCCATAGGCCGTTGGGTGGTGCTTCTCAGTATGTTAGGTCAGAGAATCCTCGTCTCTCCATGCTGTACGTGGTGGTTAATATGGACCTCAGCAGTCTCCACAGATGACGGAGATAATCTAGAAATGAAAACGCATTATATCAAAACTGATGTATCGCAAGATTCCACTTCATGGGACAGCGCAACACAAAACCTGGTGCAACGAATTACTCAGTTGACAAAGTGTTATTTAAACCTGTGTGCCTCTTCGCTTCTAAGGGGGAGGGGGAAGGGGGTATTCTCTACACGAGGAGGAATTAGAAATGTTACCTTAACTTATATCCAGGATGGTCCTTTCTCTGTGCTCCGTATTCTGCAACGTTATATTGCCATATTTACATCTGCTGCTGGCTCCTCTTATGTTAATAAGTACAAAGTGGGTTTGGTTAACACCGCAATGGAATGTCTGTTTTCTACAGTACACATTATGGAGCAGGTTTTTTGTTTAATTCAATAGAAAATGACCCTGCCAAGGACCGCAAATGGCAATTAAAATGTCCGTTTTCTTAAGAAAGAGAAGAACTATTTAAGGAGAAACATTTCCATTTTTCCATCTTTAACGAACTTTTTAGCAGAATGTGGTGTAATATGCATCGTGGACCCATCAGATGTTTTTCTGAACGATTCCCGATTCCTCCAGCTTTATGGCATACTGTCCTCAGTTCACGCTGCATTTCCTCAGGGAGTTCTCATCCAGTGAAATAAACTAACAACGCTAAGCGTATGAATTGCAGTCACTGACCACATCCACCACGGTATATGTTGGATGGTTTAATAACGGGACACAGCGGCCTTCAGCGAGATTCCTCAGATTCTTATCTCTGATTCTTTGTTTGTCCTCTAGATTCTGTTTCCATTTCCACCCGATTCCAGTAGACTGAAAATTCCGTCTTCTTACAACAATCACGAAACTAAAACTTTTACAAAGCTGCCTCCCATCCCTGCCACTTGTCCTACGTCTACGCAGACCCCCCATTAACTCCGTGTGAGAGGACAGTAATGGCGGGTGATGGGAACCGGCTTTGTAAAAACATTTTTTATTTTTTTTCAGGGGGTGGGTTTTTTTTTTTAAAAAAAAAATGTTCCAGCTGTGAAGAGGACTTAAATAATATAATTATCGGTCAACGTCACAATGCTCAGGATCTGGGACCCAGTGTGATTTATCATGTTCAATGAGACGTATGTATTATATTTAATTGGAGAAGCTATAATTGCACAGTGTTATTTAATGACCTGTTTTGTACCTGGCTACTCGTGATGAGTGACTGAACCAGTTCACAGACAGCTATTGCTAAACGAATACCTGTAGGTTACAAAAAAAAACAGATTGAAGTTCACAATGAATGTATTTTGTTATAATTGATTTTTAACATATTTGCAACATTCCAGATGTAAACATTTGGGAGACACAACGCACCATATGATACTTTCATCTGCAAAGGCTGCGCCACCAATCCCGCTGCCTGAGCCCGTTTAGCCTGCAGTAGAATGAGGATGTTGAGGGGGAGGGGCAGGTATTCTACATTGCACATTGTATAAATAATAGTATTTATTGCACCCCTGGGTAGTTTTCATGTGTGTTATCTATTCCACAATGAGGCACAATTCTGTTTTTGTTCATAGGAAAATGCAAAATTTAAAACCAGTATTTAATAAAAAAAAACTAACGATAGCGAATGGTACATTTTATGATTGTACTGGGACATATATCTGTATGTTACAGGGAGGTTGTCATTTTGTGGAGCTTGCGGTGATATTGTAACACGACAATCGGCTGGAAAAGTGTGATAATTTATTGTGTGATTATAAAGAGTTGTATTTTCTACTTTTGTGTCCGATGTTGTCTACATGTCATTTTGCAGCAAAGGGGGGATGTGTAACGTCTGACAGGGGATGCAGGGGACGGCTCGTCTCAGCAGCCTGTTCTCTGAAAACCCATCTCTTCAGAAAAGCTTATAATATTCCTCAACCACCCTTTTAAAGGGGATAAAAATGCAGGTGGCCCAGCCCAATGTAGTTGACTATAGGCCTGGGCTACAGATTGCTGCCAGTCCCTGGGGGGGGAGGGGGAGATGGAGATGTGGGGTGAGTGATGTATCAGCTGATAGAGGAAGACTCGGGGCACCTAGGGCAACAGGAAAGAGGCAGCCTTGTGAGACTGAGCTGGTCTGCAGGAGAGGACGACATCCCCCGCGGGTCCAGAGCCAGATAAGTTATTGCTCCCTGGGTGTGACTGAAATCTGACAATAGTTGTGGCATAGTGCACAACCTGAGTAAAATAAATGGTGTCGGGGCATGTTTTGGCTGCAGGGTACAACGTCATTTGGGAGCAACCCCTGAATGCAGGGGAACGTTGTGGTCAATTTAACACAATTTTTTTTATTTTTTTTTTAAAGATTCTATTTTTGCAAGGGTCAATAGTACATGTCAATCAATGCAGTGGTAATCGTTATTGTTAAATAAGTCCTTCTCTTTCACACTGAACAAAATAGGGAGAGAATCTGCAGCTTCACTCCCCCTCTACTCATAGTCCCCCTGCCTTTCTCAGCACCCTGAAGTCTTTTACACAGAATAGCGGGAGGGGGGGGGGGGGTTGGGGCTTCCATTCTCTATCTCACATGTAGTAAGACAGACACAAACAAAAAAAACTAAAAAATATGTACAATGTGTAATTTACATCCAGAGTACCCAACCCACCTGCCCACTCTTATATCACAGATTATATGGCTTTAAATTTCAACACCAAAAGTACCTGTATACATGTGACTAGCAAATAGCCCTTCAGTAAAGCTTGCTTTTAACTCATTTTAATGACCGACTCACAACACAGATAATGCTAGTTACAATATTTAAACTTGTCTGGTTCCTGTAAATTGCAATATTACAGACAAAACAAATTACCCTTGTCTTAGTAGTAAGACCCAATCGCCGCGTCCGGCAAAAGGATCACAATACAAAACCAGAAAGAACAAATTAACCTCAGAAGTTTGTACAATGACAGCAAATACACTTTACTAAGATTACTCCACAAATAGGACATTAACAATTTGTCCCCTTATGTCTCTATCTTAGTGGGTTATCATGAAACTGCAAATCAGTTATCATCTCATCACTTTCTTTTTCATGTTGCAACAACTCAGCTGTTTCCATTCAACATACTATTTGACCTTTCTAATGTATATATTGATTTTGTGTCTTCCTTAATTCTTGTAACTCATCCGGGACTAAAGTCCCCCCGGATTCTAAACCGCCCCGCTGAAATAATTTATTGTTACCCTTCATAACAAATACAAACAATGAATCTTACCAGAACCAGAAGAGTGAGAATTCTTGAACCTTCACATCAAACTGAGGAATCTTAGAAGACACAGAAATAACAACAACCTTTTTTAGAGCAGAATAAATCTTCTACCCACCGTAGTTTTGTCGTTCCTGGTTCTGTTTCTCCTTGACTCTTTTCAGGAAGATTTCCATGGGACCCTCCAAGTATGTTAAAGGCAACAGACATTTTGCCACCAGTAAAATCCCTTCTAATTCAGGTATACAGTGCGCACTGGAGAATTGATCTGAGACACACACAGTTGTCTGGAGTAATCCATTCTGTTTTACTGAAACTGGTGTACTAATATTTATACAGAAAACATGGCATTTCCTGTGGTTACACAGTGTAATAATTAACACAATCCTTTACATTGTAGTTATGACCTTCAATCAATTATACCGGCGGTTCCCAAACTGTGCGCCGCGGCGCTGTCACTGGGGTGCCGCGGGCCAGCAATAAATAGAAAAAAAAGAACACAGAAACTTACCAATCTGTCGGGGGTCGGGACCCAGCAGCGCTCGAAAAATCTTACCGTTAATACGGTAATTACTTGCGGAATTTCAGCTTGCAGCTCCCTGAGCTGCGAGCTGAAATTCGCGAGTAAACTACCGTATTAACGGTTTTCGCGTGCAATATTACCATATAAACGGTAATATTTTTAGAGCGCTCGTTTTGCAGCGCTAACGCTGACAATTGAATACGCCCCTTAGGGTGCCGCGAACTGCAAAATTTTGGGAACCACTGAATTATACAAAGATATCTGTAAATCTTAAGCTGGGTACACACTACAGAATTTTCCACCAACTTTTTATGCCGATCGATTTTAGATGTGATCGATGTTCCGATCGCTCGGTCCATGGACTGCATACACACTAGTCTTGTTTAGGACGATAAAGGGAAGAGCGGACGTCCCTTTAGCGACTTTTTACAGCCATGTTGTTGTGAGTAATGACTGTAATTTAGTACTCACTGTTGTGGATCGGTCGGAAGTTTATACACGCGGCACAGCGGAAACTAAATTGGAACGAAAATATTAAACGGAACGACCAACCAAATGAGGCGACAATCATCCATTTGGGCAGACTTTCGACCATCGTGTCACTGCACACACTGACCCGACTTTTGAACGAGCGGTTGTATGTCGGCTGATTGAGCCAATTATTGGACGAAAACTGTGTAGTGTGTACCCAGCTTTCATTAGAGCAGGACAGACAGCTTATCTTTACTGAAAGTGAGTTATATGGGGCAGCACGGTGGCTAAGTGGTTAGCACTTCTGCCTCACAGCAGTGAGGTCATGAGTTCAATTCCCAACCATGGCCTTATCTGTGTGGAGTTTGTATGTTCTCCCCGTATTTGCGTGGGTTTCCTCCGGGTGCTCCGGTTTCCACCCACACTCCAAAAACATACTAGTAGGTTAATTGGCTGTTATCAAAATTGACCCTAGTCACTCTCTGTCTGTCTGTCTGTCTGTCTGTCTGTCTGTCTGTGTATATTGGAATTTAGACTGTAAGCTCCAATGGGACAGGAACAGATGTGAGTGAGTTCTCTGTACAGCGCTGCGGAATCAGTGGCGCTATATAAATAAATGATGATGATTTCTAAGTTTTTGAAGCAAAACCGCTCATCCTTTAAAAGAGAAGTTGTTAATCTAATTGGAATTCCTTTAGCTATGAGGTCTATAGTTAATCATTTTTAACGAATTGGCTTCTACATTAACTATTTCTATGAAAGCTATGTATTGCTTAATTAAAAAGATCATAATTTATTTTACACTAGTGAAGTGATAGGCTGCATTCTCGGTGATGTCACTGGTTCCTAGCGACTGGATAGGCTGCATTCTCGGTGACATCACTGGCTCCTAGTGAAGTGATAGGCTGCATTCTCGGTGACATCACTGGCTCCTAGTGAAGTGATAGGTGGCATTCTCGGTGATGTCACTGGTTCCTAGTGAAGTGATAGGCGGCATTCTCGGTGATGTCACTGGTTCCTAGTGACTGGATAGGCTGCATTCTCGGTGACGTCACTGGCTCCTAGTGAAGTGATAGGCGGCATTCTCGGTGACGTCACTGGTTCCTAGCGACTGGATAGGCTGCATTCTCGGTGATGTCACTGGTTCCTAGTGAAGTGATAGGCGGCATTCTCGGTGACGTCACTGGTTCCTAGCGACTGGATAGGCTGCATTCTCAGTGACATCACTGGCTCCTAGTGAATGGATAGGCTGCATTCTCATCACTATTGTCTCAGGTCACAAAATGACTGCGTAATCACCTGGAAAATGGTTGTCGGACACTGAACTTCCTATATGAAACAGGTTGCAATGATGCAGGGCCATAACTAGGGCTGTGCGACAGGGGCGACCGCCCAGGGCGCAACGCTGAAGAGGGGCGCAATTTAGGGATATTTTAGGTTAATTTAGTTAAAATTGAGGGCTAGGGGGGCGGCATTTGTCTTTCTCGCCCCAGGCGCTAGAATTCTAAGTTACGGCTCTGCAACGATGAATAACCAACCACCAGAGCTCTCTCTTTTACAGTGATGACAGAATGGACCATATATTTAATATAACAGGAGCAGGAACACTACAAAAATGATCTTATGATCTTGCTAAGAATAAACAGACTCGAAGTAGGAATGTTTCACATAGAGATATGACTAGCTCCAAAATCTTCTTGAATTAATGTAGTAGGAACCTCGCATCACTATTATGTGCTGTTGAGGACCCTGCTCCTTCCACTATATAACGCTCAGTCTGTGGCTTCCTGCTGCCTCCATTCCCCTCCTCACATCATGTCACTGCCCCTGTCACATGCAGCCCTATCCTCACTAACACATCACTCATCTCCTGATATACTCTGTGCTGCTGGGGGATCCTGCTCCTTCCACTATATAACTCTGTGGCTTCCTGCTGCCTCCATTCCCCTCCTAATATCATGTCACTGTCTCTGTCACATGCAGCCCTGTCCTCACGAACACATCACTCATCTCCTGATATACTCTGTGCTGCTGGGGGACCCTGCTCCTTCCACTATATAACTATCAGTCTGTGGCTTCCTGCTGCCTCCATTCCCCTCCTCACATCATGTCACTGCCTCTGTCACATGCAGCCCTGTCCTCACTAACACATCACTCATCTCCTGATATACTCTGTGCTGCTGGGGGATCCTGCTCCTTCCACTATATAACTATCAGTCTGTGGCTTCCTGCTGCCTCCATTCCCCTCCTCACATCATGTCACTGTCCCTGTCACATGCAGCTCTGTCCTCACTACATAATCACATGAATGGACAGGTCACTGCCTATCACAAGATCATAAAAGGAAAATATTGAACATAGAAATCTGATTGGCTACCTCTGCCCTCTTCAAAAGTGCGGATACACTGATGATTGATAAGAAAAATAAATCTGCTTGCTGAGACACCCTTTAAATGCACCTTAAAAAGAAAAAAAAAAAAAGCACATAGTACTTTGACCAAGCATGAGATCCTCATGGACGTCTCTCACCAACGTATTGCACGCACTTGTTGGTAAATACAATGCAGTTTGAGCAATGTCAAAGTAGGTCAGATGGAGGCAGCCATTGTTTTTGCAACTTTTCAGTTTTCTTCAGGAAACAATTTCCTTTGAGAGGTCGCAGTGTCCACCAACTGTGATGGATTGCTGTACTGTAACTGAAGCTGGCACCACTGCTGTCTGGGATCTTGAACGCCTGGCTCGGCATCTGACACAAATCGGGCCACAGTGGCCGGTAAACAATCCTTGAAATATTACCTAGAAAATTGGCAACAATTATAATGTTCCTTTCGTGCCATTATTTATAACTGCTAGAGCACAAATGTACACAATAGCTTGATATATTTCTAAATTTAAACATTACTTTTATTTATCTTATATTAATAAGGCATCACAAAGGTTCTGCCGCACGGTACTGAGCATATTCAGAATGCAGTGATCACTAGCTCATATGAAAAACAAAATACAGAGACCAAACATACTGAATAAATAATATACAGATAACATGGTAATGTAGATCAAATGATATGAGGGACAGTGAGTGAGTGTGATGGTAATGACCAGCAGGAAGTAGGCCTGAGCTCAGGAAAACTAGGGAAGCAGACCAAGAGGTACAGGGGGTGATGGAATAGTAGAAGGAGCACACAAGGAAAGAGGGCCCTGTGCCTGAGAGCTTATATCCTAAAGGAAAGGGGAAGACACCAATAGTGTGGTAGTGACTGGGGTAGAAGTAGAGACAAGGGAGTTAGGAGGAAAGCTGATAGGCTTGACTAAAGCGATAAGTCTTAAGGACACGCTTGAAGCCTTTGAGAGCAGATGCTAACCTGATATAGTGTGGGAGATCATTCCACAGCTGGGAAGCAGCCCGGGCAAAGTCCTGCAGGCGGGAGTAGGACGAGGTAATCAATGCAGTAGTGAGGCGGCGGTCATTGAAAAAAGGAGGGAGGGGGCGGCAAGGAGTGTGGTTAGAGATGAGATTGGAGATGTAGAAATGGGGGGAGGATTGACTGAGAGCTAGAAAGGTGAGGGTGAGCAGTTTAAATTTAATTCTGTAGGCCATGTGGAGCCAATGTAGTGACTGGCAGAGAGGGAGATAGCAGAGATCGGGAGAGAAAAGTAAGGCGGGCAGCAGCATTGTGTATGGACTTAAGAGGGGCAAGGTGGAAGCCAGTTAGGGCAGAGAGAAGGAGGTTACAGTAATCAAGGCGAACGATAACAAGGGAGTGAATAAGAGTTTTGTTGGTTTATGTGGTGAGAAAGAGCCGTATGTTGGACATATTTTGTAGGTGGAAGTAGAATCTTGAGAGGGACAGAATGTGAGGTTTGAAGGCGATGGAGGAATTGAGGTTGACGCATAGGCATCAGGCTTGAGGGACAGAAAGGAGGGGTAGTGTTATTAACATATAGAGACCGAGCTCTGAAAGGGGGGCAAGATGATTCGTTCAGTTATGGAAATGTTGAGTTGAGCAACACGACCCCTCTGTTCTGCATAAGATCTGCGTCTCTCTTCCACTCTCATCACTTCCTCCCATTCTTGATTACAGGACTTTTTTCAGGCTGCACCCACTTTGTGGAATTCCCTCCCTCGCTCAGTAAAACTTTCCTCTAGTCTTCAAACGTTCTCTGAAAACCCAGCTCTTCAGACAAGCTTATAATATTCCTCTACCACCCTTTTAATCTCCCTAGGTTACCCTATTACCACCCTCTACACAGCGAACACAAGACAACAACCCTCTGACCAACATCGTTGTGTGACTGAGCATACAGCCCACTAACCTTTGCATTCTAGCTGGATAAATATTCAATATGATGTAGCACTTACCCTTGTGTATCAAACCATTGTCCAATAGATTGTAAGCTTGTGAGCAGGGCCCTCTTACCTCTCTGTATGTGTTACCCAGTATTGCTTAATTACTGTTTATTCCCAATTGTAAAGTGCTACAGAATCTGCTGGCGCCATATAAATAAATGATGATGATGATGAGTTTAAGAAAGCACTGGGACATCCAAGATGAGATGGCCGGGAGACAGCAGAAGACACAAGACATAAGTGAAAGGGAGAGGTCAGGGATGATTTGGACATCATCAGCATGCAGGTGGTACTGGAGGCCTAAGGAGTGCATGAGGTCACCAAGGGAGGATATGTAGAGGGAGAAGAGCAGGGAGTTAAGAACGGAACCTTGGAGAACTTCGACAAGTAAGGGAAGAGGGAGGAATGTGGGGCCGGGTGTCGAGACTGAAAAGGAGCAGTTGGTGAGGTAAGAGGAAAACCATGAGAGGACAGTGTTACAGAGGCCTATAGATTTGAGAGTTTGCAAAAGGAGTATTGAAGGCAGCAGAGAGGTCAAGAAAGATAAGGAGGGAGAAGTGTTTAGATTTAGCAAAGATAATGTCATTAGCGACCTTAATGAGGTCAGTTTTGGTGGAGTGGAGTGAGCAAAACCTGTATTGGCTCAGGTCAAGGAGTGAGAGAGAAAGGAAGTGAGACTGTTGTAGACAACTCATTGGAGAAGACTGGAGAGACAAAAGCATGTTTAAAAGAAGGAGGGGAAGGTTCCAGAGGAGAGGGATAGGTAGAGGTGGAAAAGGTTAGCGCAGAGGTGGTGGGAGGGGATGGGGTCGAGTGGAAGGGGGTCTGTAAGAGAGAAGGGTGCAGAATTCATTTGCAGATACCAGAGTGAAGGAAGAGACTGAGGGTGGTCTAGGAAGTGGGGGTGACAGCGGGCAGCAGGATATGGAGATAGTGTCCACAGAGGAGGGGGGAGAAGGTTAAGGCAAAAAGGGATTGATGGAAGATGTCATGACATATTGAATCAATGTTGGAGGTGAAGAGGGTCAGAAGGAAGCAGAGAGAAGAGCACAGAGGGGGTGAGGGGGGGATAGAAGGAGAGAGGGAAAAATTAGGGACAGGACAGTGAGTCAGATCAGGGGAAGAGGAGAGGGACAGGGAGGCGGACAGAAAGGGAGAGGGGAGAATATTGAAAGTTTGGATAAGGCAAATAGATGGAGAGGACAGAAGAGAGAGATGAGCTTGAAACAAAACTGAGAATCTCACAGAAAGAAAGGACGGCGAGAGGTTAGAAGTGAGGTGAGGTAATAAAGGCAATAGTGAGTTAACGGAGAGACTGCAGAGAGAGAAAAGCAGAGGAGAGGTAATAAGATCAGCCAGGGAATGGAGAGTAGTTACGACAGCAGAGATGAGGGATGGGTGGGTAAAACACTTAGATTTTACAGTAGTGGAGAGAACGGGGGTGTGATTACTGGGCTAAGAGGAGCTGGGAGCAGGTTAGTCAGGGTCAGGGGAGCAGCATGTGTGGTTTGGAGGTGGGAAAACAAGTAACAGGCGCTATGCAACCACCAAGTCATAATAAAACTGCAGCTGTAAGAATCAAGGTTGAGAAACAGCTCAGCTGGGAGTGTCCAGGACGTGTTCTCCTGTGTAACTCTAACTATGATATATAATCTGTATACACACTTCCTAAACACTGGCTAACGGCCAAACAGGCTGACTCAGCCTCTAACTATTGATTAAGGGGTCACAGAGGTCACTTGAATTAACCACCACTATTCTCACACTACAAAGATAGTAATAAATTCTAAGCAAACAAATAGAGGGTAACCATACCTTGTATCTAAATAGCAAAACTCCACATCTGACCGTCTTACACACAGCTGGTGCAAAGATGGTGTCAAATATTTACCTGTAGCCAGTGCTTTTTTTTCCCATTGAACGCTGGGAACGGCGTTCCGGCACCTTTTTTTTTACTTTTTTTTTTCTCTGCGGTGCTGCTACAGTGCAGCACCGCGTGTGTGTGTGTGTGTGTGTCCTGCTTCCGTCGGCCGGAAGCAGGGCAGCGGGAGGAGCAGCGATCGAACTAAGAAGAGTGAAAAGAAGTATGCAAAGAAGGTGAGTAATACTGACTACAGAAAGCGGGAAGGGGCGAAAGTAGAAGAAGGCTACAGAATAAAGGGGGAGCAGAAAGAAGGCTACAGAATAAAGGGGGAGCAGAAAGAGGGCTACAGAATAAAGGGGGAGCAGAAAGAGGGCTACAGAATAGAGGGGGAGCAGAAAGAAGGCTACAGAATAGAGGGGGAGCAGAAAGAAGGCTACAGAATAAAGGGGGAACAGAAAGAGGGCTACAGAATACAGGGGGAGCAGAAAGAGGGCTACAGAATAGAGGGGGAGCAGAAAGAAGGCTACAGAATAGAGGGGGAGCAGAAAGAAGGCTACAGAATAGAGGGGGAGCAGAAAGAGGGCTACAGAATAAAAGGGGGAGCAGAAAGAGGGCTACAGAATAAAGGGGGAGCAGAAAGAAGGCTACAGAATAGAGGGGGAGCAGAAAGAAGGCTACAGAATAAAGGGGGAGCAGAAAGAAGGCTACAGAATAAAGAGGGAGCAGAAAGAGGGCTACAGAATAAAGAGGGAGCAGAAAGAAGGCTACAGAATAGAGGGGGAGCAGAAAGAAGGCTACAGAATAGAGGGGGAGCAGAAAGAGGGCTACAGAATAAAAGGGGGAGCAGAAAGAGGGCTACAGAATAAAGGGGGAGCAGAAAGAAGGCTACAGAATAGAGGGGGAGCAGAAAGAAGGCTACAGAATAAAGGGGGAGCAGAAAGAAGGCTACAGAATAAAGAGGGAGCAGAAAGAGGGCTACAGAATAAAGAGGGAGCAGAAAGAAGGCTACAGAATAAAGGGGGAGCAGAAAGAAGGCTACAGAATAAAGGGGAAGCAGAAAGAAGGCTACAGAATAAAGAGGGAGCAGAAAGAGGGCTACAGAATAAAGAGGGAGCAGAAAGAGGGCTACAGAATAAAGAGGGAGCAGAAAGAAGGCTACAGAATAAAGAGGGAGCAGAAAGAAGGCTACAGAATAAAGGGGGAGCAGAAAGAAGGCTACAGAATAAAGGGGGAGCAGAAAGAGGGCTACAGAATAAAGAGGGAGCAGAAAGAGGGCTACAGAATAAAGAGGGAGCAGAAAGAAGGCTACAGAATAAAGGGGGAGCAGAAAAAAGGCTACAGAATAAAGAAGGGGAGCAGAAAGAGGGCTACAGAATAAAGGGGGAGCAGAAAGAGGGCTACAGAATAAAGAAGGGGAGCAGAAAAAGGAGGGAAGTGGAAAGAGAGGGCCACAAAAAAACCAGGGTGCAGAATAGGGGTGAGAATAGCTAGCGGCCATATGTGAGAAAAGTTGGTAGGCAGCCGCAGCAGGGGACATGTCAGTGTGTAACAGGTGAGTGATGCCCAGTTGTTATGTTTGTTTTATTAAATTAACATATGGGGCCTCCCCTCTAGATATCCTGCGTTTACTCCATCAGCCATCTGGACTGCAGCCTTGCCAGCCAACCAGGAGGAGGTAGGAGTTATTATTTTTATTTTACAATTGTCAAGTGTGTGAGGGGCAAGGAAGGGAGTAAATTTATATATATATATAATTTTTTATTTTTTTTCAGAAAAGATTAATAAGACGTGAGTTCCGGCACCTTTTTTTTTTTACAAAAAAAGCACTGCCTGTAGCTGAAAGAGGATGTAGACATCCGGAAACTACTCTCGTCTGATGTAGAACAGAACTCCTGCGTAACTCTGACTGTGCTATATAATCTATACACTTGTAACAGAAGTATATATTATTATTACCAGTTATTTATATAGTGCCACTAATTCCGCAGCGCTGTACAGAGAACACATTCACATCAGTCCCTGCCAAATTGGGGCTTACAGTCTAAATTCCCTAACATACACACACAGACAGAGACAGACAGACTAGGGTCAGTTTGATAGCAGCCAATTAACCTACTAGTATGTTTTTGGATGCTTAGAAAACATATTTGGAGGAATTACAGACCATATAAAATTTTAAAAGGGGGTTTTCCACCTTCAGATGGTTCTTACACGTCCTGTACCCTTCATTGTTTTCACTTTGTTCTGTGCTTTTCAGCTATGTCTATATATATTTGACTCAAAGTGGCTCTCTGGAGAAGTTTTCTAGCCAATGTACATAGCTGAACAAAGTTATGTTAGCAGAAATGAACAACACAGAGAGGATATAAAGATTTGGCTGAAGAGCACCATTTCAACCCCAATGATCTACTCAAATGTGTAGATCACTTAATTTCATATATTTCGGGGTTTGGGAGGAATATATATTTTTTTTTTATAAATTTTTTTTTATTTTTAATAGGACCACTAAACTTCAAATGCAAGTAAAAAAACAAAACAGCATCATCCAAGATAAAACTGCAATTATGGTGGAAACAATGTCTTTTCCTAATTCCTTAACATCCCCGGCTGTGTTCCGTCACCGCAAGAGGTTAACGCAGTGTCACACAAGACCAGGAACACCACTTGTAGTGATCGTGCAATTGTGTACGTCTCCTTACAGTCTAAAATGTCTGTATATGTAATGTACGGCGCTGCGGACCCTTTGTGGAGCCTTATAAGTCAAAGATAATAATAATAATAAAATGGCTGATAACTGTGGGCAATAGCTTTATTATTACCGTTTATTTATATTGCCAACCATACTATGCAGTTATGTACAGAGGATAAAAAGCCACTCACATCATTCCCTGCCCC
Organism: Mixophyes fleayi; assembly: GCF_038048845.1. Taxonomy (NCBI): domain Eukaryota; kingdom Metazoa; phylum Chordata; class Amphibia; order Anura; family Limnodynastidae; genus Mixophyes; species Mixophyes fleayi. The sequence continues at coordinate 367,538,496 of NC_134403.1, read as the reverse complement.
ATTGGAGCTTACAGTCTAAACTCTCTACCACACACACACACACACACGTTGATTTTAGGCAGCATCCAGAAGGTAGTTGGCACATATTAATATTTGATTACTATGTAATAAATTGTTCTTCCACCTCAATATATCTTTGTGCCAATCTAATGTGTAGGCAGAGACACTGTGTCTGCCAGGGCTTTGCCTGGCAGCAGTTATATCCATTGTGTTTGCAACATTCCTAAACTGGTTGATAACCGTGTTCTACCGAATATTTACTGCAGAGCATCAAACAGCTGGAATGATACCGTGACGACCTTGGGGAAGAACTGGCAACTACTGTACTTACCGCCCATAAAATTATCGGAAACTTTTATCAATGTGAAAAAAAAATTAGTGTTTTATATATGTGTATGTGATACTTCCTTAAACACTCTCCCTCTGTAAGTAACCTAGAGGTTAATTAAAGAGGTATTTGTGCATTTCTAACAAAGAAACACAATATTCCTCTTGCTCACTGTACACCACCCTCCCAATCACACTGTGAACTTTTGTAATGATGACAATAACAGTTCAATTTGGCCTCTTTTGTTGGTGCCCCTATAGGACCGTCCCATCCTTAAAGCTGGGTATACACTCATGGAATTATCACAGATAAACGGCCATTTGGTCAGATATTGCATTAGTATCTACGCTCCCACAAACATGTTTTTTTATTGTCCCAAAGCGCATCGTATCGTTTGATTTGGTTTTGTAAACTTCCAAAAAAATCACGATCAATGATGGAGCGATGGCTGCAAACGTGGCAGTGTGTACGCACTCAGGACCAGCAGTGTAGGCAGATCTCTATAGTGTGTAGTCACAATCTGTTCAGCAGATGGTTATGAGAGATGAAGATCACAGATCTGAGAGTAAATGGTGTAGGTGTGTACACACGGATCTGCATGATCATCGGGACCTTCAGTCGTTGGTAACATCGGTACAGAAATCACATCTGCAGTAATGTTCTGTAGTGTGTACCCAGCTTAACTGCAGATTTGTGGTTGTAAAAATGTCTCCATGATGGTCTGTAATGCGGACTTGCTACTGTAAACGGCTTAAGTGATCTATGGTTCTCCAGCTTTTGGGAAAACTAACTGGAAAGGATTGCTGGGATTTGTAGTTCCCCAACAGCTGGAAAGCCACGTATTTCTATCCTTTTTCTCCTAGGCAAACGGCACATGACCTGCCTCTAAAATTACACGTGATAGAAAACTTTCAAGAGCTTTATCAGATCACAAACGGAGAGTATCAACCGATGACCTGACCTCCGTTCTCTCATTTCACATGGAACCAAGTATCTTATTGCCGAGCGTCAATACTCTACTGATTACAGAGTAACCCTGCTGTACTGTACAGTACAACATTTACAGAGGTAGGAAACCTGTGTTGTTGAACTATACCTCCCAGCAAGCTTTCTAATTCATCATTAAGTCAGAGTGATAGGTTACACAAAAACCACAAAGGGAAGCATTAGTTTGATGATCCTTTAAATTGAACATTTGACCTAAAACATGACTGTGATCCAGCAATCAAAACTGTATCTTATTTTGCTTTTTAGACCATAATTCATTAAGTATTACAGATGACACCAGGAATATGACTTCCTAATAACAAATGACTGCACCCCCCCCCCCCTGCTACATTATAAATCCACCAATGTACAAACCTTAAAACACTGACAACTCCTTTCAGATACTGAGACAGATTATTATATTTTCCATAAAAATACATAAATGTTTGGAAGAACATTATTATAACAAATGGAATGTAATTGTCATTGATTATGGACTGCGTAATCTAGGAAAGTTTGTAACTTAAATTTTTAACTCCTCCGTCAAAAATACATTAAATAGAAAAAGGTCCCTGATAAAGCAGACTCCACTTTTTTCAGCTAAGGATTCGGCAGTCAGGGAGCAGATTCAACCCTTAGAAGATAGTTTGTGAACGGCTTCTCCAGGATTTGTCCATATTATTATTATTATCCTGCAGAAAACAGGTGCGGTCAGCCACGCAGGCATCTGCCTGCAGACACATCTCTAAGGGGCCGGGGTATAGTTAGTATTCAGGTTTTCCTATATCAGCTGTGATATTGATGTATAAGGGCTCGTGTTCAATGGATAGCAGCTTGTAAGTGCAAGAATTCAGCCCATCCGTCTTCCACACCTTGGAAACTTTCTTCAACAACTGCATCCTGTGCGAGAGGAAAGTGTATCATAAATACAGAACATTTCTACAGGGGAAATAAAACCGGACGCTGGTAGGAATTTATATTTCAGGGTTCATTGTTTAGGGGGAAATTCTGTGTTTATTCTTCACACTCAGACATATTTCAATGTGAATTAAAATAAATATATAATTAAACAACTCATAAAACACATGATTTGTTACAAGACAGGTTTATAATAAAAATAAGAACACAAATGAATTAAGAGGCGAAGATTTATCATCACATTAAGATAGCAAAGGAAAGGTTTCATGAAATGGGAAAGGGTCAGCACAGTGGCTCAGTGGTTAGCACTTCCGCCTTACAGCACTGGGGTCATGAGTTCAATTCCCGACCATGGCCTTATCTGTGAGGAGTTTGTATGTTCTCCCTGTGTTTGTGTGGGTTTCCTCTGGGTGCTCCGGTTTCCTCCCACACTCCAAAACATACTAGTAGGTTAATTGGCTGCTATCAAATTGATGTGTGTGTGCGTGTTGTGTGTATTTAGACTGTAAGCCCCAATGGGACAGGGACTGATGTGAGCGAATTCTCTGTACAGAGCTGTGGAATCAGTGGTGCTATATAAACAAATGATGATGATGAAGAGTCCCAGGAGAGTGTCTAAAGTTTTTATGACCCCAAAATGTAATTTGGGGAGCGCTCGCGCATGCATGCATAATCCCCTATGGTATGAGGAAGGCAAGAACCACCTTGGCGTGACAAGTACCAATGAGTATATAAGGAGATTTCTTCCTATAGTCTCAGGAAATACCAGAAGAATCTGCACATTCGGTGTAAACCGGCTCCCAATTGCACAAGACACGGACGGAGAGACGTTTCTCCCACAGATAATCTGCAGTAATATTAGAGTTATGCGATTGGCTATTTTTTAACCTCAAACACTTTTGTTTTTGCTTAATTATACAGAAATAGAGATTGCTCAATCACTTTATAGGTCCACAGCAGGTGTGTATGTATGTGTGTGTGTATGTGTGTGTATGTGTGTGTGTGTATGTGTGTGTGTGTATGTGTGTATGTGTGTATGTATACTTCTACAGATGAATGATAATCCACCGGCCCCGTCAAGGCACTGCTGCTACAAGGGTGGTCCTAACTCTAAACAATGTAAGTTAGCTCCCAATTTAAACAATGAAAGTCCCTATATTGGGTCATACATTCATGGGTTTTATAGTAAGACCACCCTATTAGCAGAAGCTGAACAGCAACAACAACTTGAGCGCTCCCTGATTATAGTTCTATAATACATGTATTGTAAAGTGTCTGTAAAAGGTCGCAAACCAAGTTAAGGTGCCAAACCTCAACAACAATAAAAATAACCTTATAATAGAACAGACCATATAATAAATAGTGACTGATGGCGGATGTCGTTCTAATCAAGAATGTTTGTCACAATATATTATATCAACCCAACTTCAAATAGCATATTATGTATAAAAATACAATAGTATATAAAGTATATGTATAGGAGAAGTCTATCTATGGATATTCCATATTTCTAGTCCCTTATGGGATATTAACAGGTAATTTGTACTGATCGCTTAGACTATTTATTTTGCTTTTTGTCTGTTTAAAATTTCTGACTTGTTAGTAATTACTATTACTTGATTGGATCCCTGGCAGTCACATGACCGCCTAACACATTGGGATTCTCAAGTGCTGTTCTATTGGGCTACGTATACGGACACAATCGTTTTTTGTTTCAATTCATCTGATTGGATATTTTAACATCACATGACCGCACCTTCTGCATCCGACCGATTGGTTACATTCGAGTCACATGACCGCATCTTCCTGTGTATAAACACTGCTGAACATGGGATGCGATCACTTGCCTCAAATGAAACAGCCTATCACAGCTGAGAAACGCGTCAGTGGACTTCCTACTGGAATCTGTTCAAATAACCTTATAATATGGTGCGCCAATAGAACAAACCATGAAAAAATAGTGACTGATGGCGGATGTCGTTCTACTCAAGTAGGTTTATTACAATATATTATATCAACCCAACTTCAAATAGAATATTATGTATAAAAATGCAATAGTATATATAACCTCCAAAAGTAGGATATAAATACAGATCAACAGAACTGACCTACAGCGCAGAGGAATGATCCTTGCAAATTTCTCATTTATAGATTATAGATCAAAAAGACAGAGTGTGCCCAGTACACTGTGGGCATATAGTAAAGATTCAGAGTCTGAAATATTCAGTTAATTGAACAGCTGTGTAAAAACTGTTGTATTCATAATCTCACCCACAAGTACCTGGCACCTAGTTACATCCATAAGACACGGGTCCCAAAATAAGCACTCAGATGTCCTGAGAATATATCGGACGCGTTTTGTCCGCTCAAAGGGCAAACTTTTTCAAAGAAATTTGAAAAAGTTTTCCCTTTGAGCTGACGAAACGCGTCATTTATACTAGACATACTTCTACTGATAACAGCGTACGTTTGGATAAACAAAGCATTATTATCTATTTACTACTGGACATACTGAATTTAATCATACAAGCGGTTTCTCTACAACAATTCCACCCTCATGTACAAACAACACTCCTAATCGGGATCTGTCTGTATACTGTGAAAGCTTCAAAGGGAAGGAGACTCCTCCCACACAGCCAGAACACTCAATATATCTCATTTAGATCGTGAAGATAAAGGTCACAGTGTCCACAGGACATCTGACTGCTACTAGCAGTAGCGTGTTGACCTGGCCGGTGGCTTATCATGTATCTGCAAATGTGTGTAATTGAGGTTTTGCATTTTTATGTACAAGTAGAATAGCCGTTCTTACTGGTTCACAGTAGTGTTCCTGGGGTTTTTTTTCTCTGTATTTGTTCTTTTCCGGATAACCCCACCCTTTCAAGCATCTGCTGTGAACCTATAAATTGATTGAGCATCTTCCATTTCTGTATAATTGTTTGAAAGGCATGTCTGGTATCAGTAGCTGATGGGGAGCGCTGGTGCTGTAATGCCATTTGGAGGTTCCAGGGTACCTCTGTTAAGTTAGCCCTCAATTTAAAAGCACATTTGATTGTCCCAATATAGGGACTCTCATTGTTTAGAGTTAGGAGCACCCTATTAGCAGAAGCGCCGTGAAGTGGTGGGTGGCTTATCATACATTTGTGTGAACATTTCCCCTGTTATACGTTATATATTTGGGGCAGTGACTTGTCTGAACAGTCTAATGACATCACGCCATGCCTAAAAAGGCGATCCGACCTGCCCTCTGGTACTAGCCCACACCCTCATTGTTTTGGGAGGTGCTCAATAAGAGTGACAGTTGAGCCAGGGCTCAATGCCCTGATCATGCTAGAAATCATCCAACAACTAGGTTGAAGAGCTAACACTTACATGTATGGCCAAACTAGAAGCGGAGTCTGTTGCCAGGCAGGATCAACCATGTTTGACCTTAAATTACCTTTTTCTGAATCTCCTATAGAGTCAGCAGCCATTAATCTTTCCTTGGTGATAAATCTGAATCCTCCCTGTCAGTGTAGACCGGTTACCGGCAATGAAGAAGAAGACTAGTCAAAATAGCAGAGAACAAATGGCTAATGTCTGGATAAAGCAAACTTCAGCGAAACGCGCTTTGGCGTTCACTGTATTTGTTTCTCACCTTTCTAATACCTATCAGCTATGCTAATACTTTGATACTATGCTGCAAGTCCGTCAGATCGATATTTTATCGCTACTACCCGCCCAATCACGAATTAGCTTTTGTTAGGCAGTCAGCAATTCACCCCATCCCTCTATAACAGGGGTGGGCAAACCAGTCCTCAAGGGCCATATAACAGTTCATGTTTTTAGGATTTCTTTAATCATGCACAGCTGAGTTAATCTATTTGGCTGGGTCAGTAATTATCCCAGCTGTTTCTACAGACAGAAATCCTAAAAACATGAACTGTTATATGGCCCTTGAGGACTGGTTTGCCCACCCCTGCTCTATAAGCACAGGGAACCGCAATAGCAAAGCAGTTACAATCCCTGTATAGGATGTAGGAAGGTATCTGCTAAAACAGTTACTGACTAAGCACTTCTGTCTCACAGTGCTGGGGTCATGAGTTCAATTCCCGACCATGGCCTTATCTGTGAGGAGTTTGTATGTTCTCCCGGTGTTTGCGTGGGTTTCCTCCGGGTGCTCCGGTTTCCTCCCACACTCCAAAAACATACTGGTAGGTAAATTGGCTGTTCTCAAAATTGACCCTTGTCTCTCTCTCTCTGTCTCGGTCTGTCTCTGTGTATGTTAGGGAATTTAGACTGTAAGCTCCAATGGGGCAGGGACTGATGTGAGTGAGTTCTCTGTACAGCGCTGCGGAATCAGTGGTGCTATATAAATAAATGGTGATGATGATGATTAGAATGAAGGGACGACATATGCAGTAGATTTAACTCACTGTTTACCTCACTTAGCACCTTATATTTATTTTTTAATCATCATTAGACTATTTCAGCGTTGATCTAATAAAAGTTACGCTTTATTAACTATTGGGCTGTATAAAATATGTTTCATTAAAACCATACAAGACGACTGTTGTGCACCAAATTCATGTCAGTTTCCCTTGTTCGCTACGTAACAAATGGCTAATAACAGAATAACATGGTAATACACTGCGACCATCCTACTTTACACACAAACCGTGCAGAGGATGGAGTGAGCAGGTCTGTCAGTCGGCTGATGACTGTACTTACTGGGAGACCAGAGTTATCAGACAACTGGATCTTTAGGCAAATGACCGGCATTGTAGCAACTTAGAACCAATTTGACCTAAAGCAGCACATTCACCTTCTAATTGCCGCATACTTGAGCTTCTTCAGGAAGTAAATGAATAAAAGCAGATTCTCACCTCTCTTTGTTCACCTGGTTACCGGAATCTCTGGTGTGAAAAATCATGGTGTACCTGGCTATTTCTGGGGGGGGTCGGACCACCTCCATCTTCTGAAATCCCACCCTGGAAACAAACGTCAAAAAGACTTAGCTGTGATGCAATCCTTACCATAGAGCTGGGTGCTATAAGCGTTTCAGTATACAAAACAGTCCCTACAGAGGCACAACCAAAATCTTCATCTCCCCAAGGCAAATCTGTCATCGTTCTCCTATTCCTGTCCTCCCCCAGTACGCCCCTACGGGCATCACCAATGTCTTCATGTCCCCAAGGATAATCCGTCATCGTTCTCCATCACTGTCCTCCCTCTGTACATCCCTACAGAATCTTTGTTCCATCAGATTTGGATTATGCCGTTTGTTTTACATACAACAAAAGTGGTTTTATCAATTTCACACACCCCACCAGCCCCCGGTTACTGGCAATGAGGAGTTCTGCAGAACATACAACATTTACATACTGATGTAATCTAATTTACAAAGATGGTGGAGAACATATAATAAAAACTTGTAACATTCTATGTCACCAAGTGAGCACAGACGAGCAAACACTAAGCTGTAAAACAGGTGAGAGGACATAGTCACGCTCACACTGATGACAGGACTAAAATGATAACTAAAGATGTTCTACAATTACATCTGATGCTGCAAGTATTCTGTGCAGGCGACTATAAAGCAAAAGGTCCTACAAAGAGGCAAATCCGGGCAGTTGTCTCCACTTCAGCCAATGGTGTTGTGGAAGTCTCAGATACGACTGCTGGGAGACATTACACTGAATGGACCTAAATCTGTCCTACAACCACATTGGCCAATCTAGTTGCTGTTGAGCAAATTGGCCTCATATTTTATTCAAATGCCTCATCACATTTGTATGATACGTGCACTGCCTATATACAATATATAGAGGTATGGTATATATGAATCCTGCACTAAAATCATTTACTAAAATGATAAGAACAATATATACTTTGTTAGCATCGTCTGTCCAATATTTATTGTCTTGTTAGGATTCCAGAGACACGAGAGTCACGATACAACCAACGGGCCGAGTCCGGCTATACATCAATCAGTACTAACTTCATAAAAGGAAGACGTCTGTCTGTACCTTGGCGTTCGTTATGAAAAATAAATATTTAATCCTAAATGCCAGCTATTATGGATATCCAAGTATGTTTTAACAGTAGGTTCCTCTGCTAATGGTTGTAAATATTAAATAAATAGCTGGAAGCAAGAGTTTCCTGCTCTCATTTCACAGACTAACTAATGAACAAAATAAATACAACTGATTAATTTGACGACGGGCAGACTCGTCGCCCTGCCATTAACGAGGCAGATCTGATTTGTTGAGGTAGAACGGGGCACTGCTGGTAATTAGAGATCTCCGCTTCATTCTGGGACTAATGTAGGATTATTAAGTAATCACTACGCATCTCTCTTCATCCAAACATATTACAGTTTTCATGATAGCGAGTCCTGTGTCCTTCTTCCAGCTCATATTACTAATAAAAGCATTGTACAGAGTAGAACAGTAATTGCATTGCTCCAATGGCGTAGATGGAGGTGGACAACAGAATTTAAGTTATTTCACCCTATTGAAAGAAGAACAAAACTTCACTCGATGACAACCCCACGACCAGTGTCTCTGGTGTATCCGGCTCATAGCTGAAGGTCTCCTGTATCCTGTAGAAATACCTTTCATCTGCAACTGTTCCTATATACCTGCGACCAAAGCTTAAAATTACTTTCTTGTCTCCTGATCTCATAAATTCAACTTATATTTCTGTTCTTTGGCCACAGCTGCTATGAATATTATTCCAGTCTACCAAACCCGCTGAGCTAACAATCTAAACGCCCCTGTATCACGAAACGCCGGTGGTAGGAGTGGGGGTGGCGACAGGGGAGCCCGGGACCTGGTCCGATATTAAAGTTATTAGTTACTGACTTTAATGTATTCATACCGAGGCAAATTAAGGAACACAAAAGTTATCATGGCGGGTCCTTCATCTGAAATCTGATCTTTCCCTAAAGGTGTTTACGTTAAGTTACAAAGTGGTTATAAAAATGTCCGTCCCCTGCACCAATAACCATTTCCACAATGTCATTTATGCAGCAATTGTTCCGTTACCTGGAGTGCAGGTCGTCGTCCTCACCTCCCCACCCCCAGTAGTTGTTCGAGTAACCGTTCACCTTGGCAAACTGGTCTCTGCTCAGTGCAGTCACACCTCCAAAATACTGTTTATACCTCAACCTGAAAAGAGAAAGATTCAGATTATTATATGTCACCAAAACGCCCACAGTCTTCTTCTCTTCAAACATATCGGAGATTGCGTGTAAAATGCCAGAAATTCAATGTACAGTAACCAATGTAGACGGTGACTTGACTCTTACAGCATTAGCTGCAGGCTTCATGGGTTTTATACCAAAGTTTTCAGACTTTAAGACGGGCTGCAGTATGCCTATGCCACTGTATAACAGATATTCACGTTAATATTATATTATATATATCTGCAGTTGTGGGAATAACTTTCTACATACATAGGACACTACACCTCCAACATGACCTGACCACTGGACATGATCATAATACAATTCTATTACACTCTATACAGACATAGGACACTACACCCCCAACATGACCTGACCACTGGACATGATCATAATACAATTCTATTACACTCTATACAGACATAGGACACTACACCTCCAACATGACCTGACCACTGGACATGATCATAATACAATTCTATTATACTCTATACAGACATAGGACACTACACCCCCAGCATGACCTGACCACTGGACATGATCATAATACAATTCTATTACACTCTATACAGACATAGGACACTACACCCCCAACATGACCTGACCACTGGACATGATCATAATACAATTCTATTACACTCTATACAGACATAGGACACTACACCTCCAACATGACCTGACCACTGGACATGATCATAATACAATTCTATTATACTCTATACAGACATAGGACACTACACCCCCAGCATGACCTGACCACTGGACATGATCACAATACAATTCTATTACACTCTATACAGACATAGGACACTACACCTCCAACATGACCTGACCACTGGACATGATCATAATACAATTCTATTACACTGTATACAGACATAGGACACTACACCTCCAACATGACCTGACCACTGGACATGATCATAATACAATTCTATTACACTATACAGACATAGGACACTACACCCCAACATGACCTGACCACTGGACATGATCATAATACAATTCTATTACACTGTATACAGACATAGGACACTACACCTCCAACATGACCTGACCACTGGACATGATCATAATACAATTCTATTACACTCTATACAGACATAGGACACTACACCCCAACATGACCTGACCACTGGACATGATCATAATACAATTCTATTACACTGTATACAGACATAGGACACTACACCCCCAACATGACCTGACCACTGGACATGATCATAATACAATTCTATTACACTGTATACAGACATAGGACACTACACCTCCAACATGACCTGACCACTGGACATGATCATAATACAATTCTATTACACTGTATACAGATATAGGACACTACACCCCCAACATGACCTGACCACTGGACATGATCATAATACAATTCTATTACACTGTATACAGACATAGGACACTACACCCCAACATGACCTGACCACTGGACATGATCATAATATAATTCTATTACACTCTATACAGACATAGGACAATCAACTTTTATTAACACTATACTGGAAACTGCATCCAACAACCAAAACAAAAAAGGTATTAACACTGGATGATTTCTTAATATTAAAGTAACAATGCCACATGTTTTATTTTATTTAAATAGAAAGTTAAGTACATTTTAAGAATGTATCTCATTTTTCTTAGCTATTATCGTACACATCATTATCTCCTTTCAAAAAATGTTTAAAACTGGCTGTCAGTGTTGATTTGATGTGGAATGACCCGCATCTTGTGTATAGATATGATACCATCTTAAAATAACACTGTACTATTTTCTAAGATTGACTAAAAAGCGTGCTGAAAATACATTTATTTTGAAAACTTTAAACATTTGTTTATTGGTAGGGGATCTTCTACTCCTCACATCAACATGCTATAGAAATAACCATCATTAGCAGCAGATTTGTTATATAGCGCCACTAATTCCGTAGCAATGTACAGAGAACTCATTCACATCAGTCTCTGCCTGAGAGAGGGAGGGAGAGGGAGAGGGAGAGAGAGAGGGAGAGGGAGAGAGAGAGGGAGAGGGAGAGAGGGAGAGGGAGAGAGGGAGTGTGAGGGGGAGGAGAGAGAGACAGATTAGGGTCAATTTCAGAGCAGCCAATTAACCTAATATTATGCTTTTTGGAGTGTGGGAGGAAACCAGAGCACCTGCAGGAAGCCCACGCAAACAGTGGAGAACATACAAACTCCACACAGATAAGGCCATGTGCAGGAATCAAACTTATGACTCCAGTGCTGTGAGCCAGAAGTGCTAACCACTGAGCCACCATGCTGCCCGTATATAAAGAATGTAAAAGGTTAAGGAGAGTTTAACGTTATTCTCCAGTGACACACTTCAAACAACTTATGTTATCTTGAGACGTCACAAAACTCAATTTCCACAATCTCGCCCACATTACGGCAACACAATTTCTCCTTACTTGTATCCGGTGGCGTTCCGACCCACAACCAGGTGTTTGGGCTCACTGTCACATAGGTAAGTGTTAAAATCATTCTCTGGTACCAAATCCACATCATGGAGGATAAAACAATCCCACTTCTTCTCTTTCAATGCCTCTAAGTATCCGATGTTGAGTAACTTGGCCCGATTAAATGTCTCATCACCGGCCTGCGAGAGACAGGATGTTTATGTATTTGAGGAGTCTATATTTCCATCATTCACCGGATATAGGTAAAACTCATCAAATGAACTAGTTTATTAGTAAATAATTAGTTTGGTGAGTACTACGGAGAGTAACAGACTTTCCATGTCCTTAGCAAGGATCTCACTACTGTGTCTGTTATGTCTTGTAACATATGTACAGAACACAGACAAAAGGTGCCCATCCATCTGCTGACAACATCTTTGAAATTCACAACGCGGTGGAGGATGCAGGAAGCTACTCACAGTACATGACAAGTTCACCACTTAAAACAGGAGAACATTTACATAGCAGGAAGTTGTCAAACAAGATAAGCCGGGAATGTAAACAAATCACCACCCAGTTTACTATACATTGTAAAATATACAAGTATTATTCTAATACAGTGTGATGTGAGTATCCCTTCTATACTAATACTGTGGTTCTGTTTAGTCTTAGGGGGGAGTTATCATTCACACAAGTACATTTATACCCCAACTTTTTTCATTGTCCCTAATCTCCTATGCATTTCAGTCGGCCCATTACTCTGATTTTACACCACAAACGTCCCCAGATACACAATGTTGAACTTTTCTAGTGCCGTAGAGCAGTGTGTTCTTGTTTTATATACTGGAACAAATTGTATAAAACAAAAACACATACAAAAAAACACATGTATAACACATAAACCAGTGTGGACAATTGCAATTTTGCCTTATGTGTGTTTTTTTTACTCATTTTACTTGACACCAATTATTCTTGGTCCCTGGAAAGAAAACGTAAAACTGGGATCTGATTGTTTGTATCTAAGAGAAGTAATATGGGTTCTGGTTTGTATAATGAGCTATATTTATGCTGCTATATGGTCCATGCGCTGTGTTTTATTGTGACGGCTTTGTGTTACATGAGTTTAAACTTAAATGTGGATGTAGATCGAGGATTTCTAGCCCACATTTGTCTAGAAATACACAATCTTTAACACAAAATTTGTAACGCAATCCTTGCAGTGTTACCGTTAATTTCTGAATGGAGCAAACTGGGTATGTACAGGGTTTTTGTTTAAAGTCGTGCTCTGGGATGAGCGACAATACACCCTAAGTTTGTAATTGTTGACTCCAGAAGTTTATGGACCTAGTTGCTAGAATCTTAGTGGTAGATGTATCAAACTAAAAGTAAAAGTGGAGGTGTTTGCCATAGCAACCAATCATATGCTAGCTAACGTGTTTCTAGAATCCATTATCTATTAGATGCTCCCCCAGTGGGAGGAGTCCCATATACTACAGGCAACTCTTGTTCTCACCTGGTGAATGATATATATGCCGTATTCGAGCTGCTGTCTTTGAAGGAACGGGGTGTAGGTGATCAGCAGATAAAGGAGGTGCTTCTCCCCGGTTTCGGGTGCGGGATCAAGATGGCCACTCTTTGCTGGGATTTACAGTTTTCAGGGTGGTAAAAGCCCATTTTTCACCAATGGGTACTTCTTACTCACGTCTTGTAAAGTTAAGGAGGGCGGGGAAGGAGAGTGGTACAATACCTTCTGCAAGAAGAAAATAGCAGACTGTGATAATGACCAAACTGCCACATACAGGATCATTGCCTCACAACTGTGAAGCGCTGCGGCGTACTCAGAAGCATTTTGTGTATTACATTTGAAGGTACGTTCTGCAAAATAAATAAAAAGACAGGCACTCCATTGCTTATTGAGGCATTACTTATATTCTTAGGGGAGTACAGGTCCAGTTCTTGTAGCCAATCTCTTGCATGTCGCCAATTGAATGAAAAAAAACATGGTAAACACTGGCATTTGCATGTCACAGTAATTTTACACCATCAAAATTATTAGCCTGAAAAAAAGAGTAGCAACCTAGTAAAATAAAAAGTGTTGATGACTCGAGACTGGTGGACCAGACTGGTCCCATAATACTAGTGTCCTAGTAGATGGGTGTGGGAGAAGATGGGGCCATGACGCCTGTTTCAACCTACTCATGGCTACCCCAACAATACAGGTGAGAAATCTCCATTCATCCCCTATTCCTGCCTCTCAATCCCACATCTGCTCTGTCTGGCTCTAAACCGGTAAAGGGGTCATACTATAGTGTAGTAGAGCTGTGGATGCAAGTTTACACCTGTATCGCACTGTGATGTTCATGTCTCAAAATAGTGCGTTCTGTTTATACTGCATACAGCACTTGTATTATATACACAAACACACACAAGTGTTTCTCAACTTCATTCCTCAAGTACCCTTTGACTTGATATGCTGTTAAGAGTTATATGGCATGTGATCCTCAACTACTAGAACCGCATTGCGATATGTACACCTATAACAGCCCCCTTTCCATGGTACTATATATGTTCCACAGTACTCAGTTGCCCCCAGGACTTAAGCTTGGGTAGTAGTAGTTGTTGATCTCACTATTGCCCAGTGGAATGGACGGAACACGATAGGAGTTAGTGAGCAACCTGATGGTAACAGCAGAGTAAACTGAGAATCAGTCTGCTAAAGGTAAATGCAGAGTAACAGATAAGCCAGGGGTCAGGAGCTGAGAAGACAGCAGTTCCTTTAAACAAGCCAGGGTTCAGGGCAGGTAGAAATATATATGCACATCCAATTAACAAGCCAAGGTCAGGAGCAGGAAGAGATAGAGAATCCTTTAAACAATCCAAATCAAACACTGAGAATAGGACAGATTAAGATACAAGGAACAATAGGTCAAGCAGGAACTATCACCAGCATTGGTATGGTAACAGGAAGGGGTTTTTAAAGCCAGCAGAACCAATAAGATATTGCAGGATGATTAGCTGCATGAGTCCAGACTGAGAGATGAAGAGATGCTGGTTGCTACTTACATAGCAACCAGCTAAATTAATGAGGTGCCAGCTGCGTAAGAGAAGACGCTACTCTTGTTATTAGGCAACGAGTCCAGAGCATAGCGGAGGACTTCCTGCACGTACACCAGACTTAATAAGGAGAATGCTGGTAACAAATCTGATATGCGGTGGTGATCACCATACACTTGGTACATCCGGGTGCAATCTGCTGTTGCCTGACAGACAAAGGACTCCGGCTACTATAGGCAACTGTTCTCGTGTGCTGCATGTTTTGGGAATTCCCCTCTGTGGTAACAGCTGACATAGTTATTTCAATTATTTAAAACGTCACTCTCATGCATGAGATGGAAAACACAACCTGCTCGTGGTTCTTGAGGATCAGAGGTTAAAAACTCAGCCACAAACTTCCTCCAATGTACCTGCAGCCCTGAAATACAATATACAGCCCAACGACATACTACATGCACACTTTACACTGACATTGTGAATTTTCTAGTTAAACCACTAACATATTTTTACATATTGCACATACATTTTTGGTGAGTAACTCCTGTACATTGAGAGGAATGACCAATTCCTCAGCTATAACAGTATGTTTTAGTGGTATGCAATATTAAACCTACAAATACAATAAAACATGTAACTAAAATGAACCTAAGCACACATTGATATGGCCATTTTATAAAACAAGCATTTTCTATTTTGCTTGTATGATAGACACAATAATTTTAACACATAAGGGCTTGTGTACATAGGCGTTCTCTAAACCCACCTCTCCTCCTTGCTGGTTTTGACAGGTATACGGAGATCAGGGGTATGCTCACGTACAGATTATAAGACGGATAGTGGTGCCGGGACAGAAGTAAGTAGCGTTTACGCCAACATCTTCCATTCCTGTACCATCATGTTTTAGTAAAATGGCAATGTGCCCTGAACCAGTATTTCTCCATGTAGACAAATGGTCTCAATGGGAGGAGACACCTCTCAGCAGTCCAGAAAAGTAAAGCTCAAAAGATGGATCGATGTTAATACCTTTGTGTGCGCAGCCTGAGTGACATGAAAACATGGAGCATGGGACTCCTGGTAGTATGTTCATAAACCTTCAGATGTGCAGGCCTGGATTTGTAAGTAGGTCCTACATCTTACAACCAGGGACTGGAGAGGCGGCATCCTGGCAAGTATTTTTTAATTTGGTGTCCGACCTGGCAGGACCCACAACAGACACAGTCTGTGAATTAAAAATCCATCCCTAATACTGACTTCAAATGAGCAATTAACTTTTTAATTAGCCACCTGGGCCAGGCCCCATTTTTTCCACTAGCCACCCGGCCCAGGCTGTCTGCTTTTCTCATTAGCTACCTGGGCTAAGAACCCTGCTTTTCCACTAGCCACCTGGGCCATGCTCCCTACTTTTTTCATTAGTCAACTGGCCCAGACCCCCTGCTTTATACACTAACTACCTGGGCGGTGCTCCCCTGCTTTGTACGCTAGCCACCTAGCCAAGACCCCCTGCTTTGTACACTAACCACGTGGGAGTAGCCCCATGTGTCTACACACTAGCCATCTGGTCTGGGCGGAGACACCTCCTAACACTCTACATATAAGTCTGCAGCTCACTGGCAGTGTTTGTAAATGGGTAAAATGCTGGAAAGTATGTCTATTTATATCACTCACCAATAACCTCAAAAATGGAGCAAAGAAAACAAAAAAGTATAAAAAACAAAATAACACAATAATAACACAAACTTTTGAGGGACGATTTCTAGAATTGGCAATGTCTGTAAAACATAAAACAAATTCCTGACTTGATATTTCTAGAGATAGAATGTTACTTTTTTTTTGCCTTAAAAAGATTCTTTGAATATTTAACCAAACCGTCAGATTTTCTTTAATCAAAAACAGAGCAAATACTTTTTTCAAGGAGAATATTTGTAAACCATTGTGGCTGCCGTCACTATTTTGTACTAAGCTGCAATGGTTTCTCTCATAGTTTTACCGATCTAATATAGAGACGTCTCATTGGTCTATGCATACGTGTGCTAAACTGTGCTAACAAAGCGCTTTCCTTTTAATATTTATATGGCCAATCAGCCTTCTGGGAGTTTTTCAAGTACACAAAAAAAAATGGTGGAGCGCTGGAACCAGATAAAATTAAAAACAAGCTGTTTCAATTAAAATATCAACTTAGAAATGCAAAGATAAAAATTGAAAATTAAATATTGGAAAGAGCTGATAATACTGGTATGATGACATTTAAAATATCACAGAAAAACATAAATATGGTGGTATAAAGTCCATCCGGAGTAGCTTATTATTCGATGAAAAAAGAAAATTCCTCAAACAATATCTCCAAAGGCGAGAGCAGGATAAATAGGACTCATGGAATAAGGAGCAATATCAGTCCGTTAGAGACATAAGTTGTGTGCATAGAACTCTTCCAGTCTAAAGAAGATGGAAAAGTTACTTATCCTTCATGTGCTGTCTGTTCCTTCGATCCTTTAGGAGAATTAGAGGACAGAGGTCCTTAGGTTGATAATCACCATAAGCACTAATGTGTAGACAAACCCCGGGGTTCTGAGTCTGTGATGAGTTTGAACAGAGCCCAAAAACAACAACAACTTGAGCGCTCCCAATTCATAATAGTTCTATAATAAAAATATATTTTGTAAAGCGTCTGTAAAAGGTCGCAAACCAATTTAAGGGTGCCAAACCTCAACAGAAATAAAAATAACCTTATAATATGGTGCGCCACAGAACAGACCATATAAAAAAATAGTGACTGACAGCGGATGTCGTTCTAATCAAGAATGTTTATTACAATATATTATATCAACCCAACTTCAAATAGATTATATATAGAAATGCAAAAGTATAAATAACCTCAAAAAGTATATTGTGGGCATATAGTAAAGATTCAGAGTCTGAAATATTCAGTTAATTGAACAGCGGTGTAAAAACTGTTGTATTCATAATCTCACCCACAAGTACCTGGCACCTAGTTACATCCATAAAACACGGGTCCCAAAATAAGCACTCAGATGTCCCGTTGACACTATGTGACCTTTATCTTCACGATCTAAATGAAGATATATTAAGTGTTCTGGGTGGTGTTACCGCTTGTAAAATTAAATTTGCCCGCTCAAAGGGCAAACTTTTTCAATGATCTTTGAAAAAGTTCGCCCTTTGAGCAGACGAAACGCATCAGATAATATATGCTAAACATACTTCTACTGATAACAGCGTATGTTTGGATAAGCAAAGCATCATTATCTATATCCTACTTTTGGAGGTTATATATACTATTGCATTTCTATTTGAAGTTGGGTTGATATAATATATTGTAATAAACGTACTTGAGTAGAACGACATCCGCCATCTCTCACTATTTTTTCATTGTCTGTTCTATTGACGCACCATATTTTAAGGTTATTTGAACAGATTCCAGTAGGAAGTCCCCTGACGCGTTTCTCAGGTGTGATAGGCTGTTTCATTAGAGGCAAGTGATCATATCCCATGTTCAGCAGTGTTTATACACAAGAAGATGCGGTCATGTGACTCGAATGTAACCAATCGGTGGGATGCAGAAGGTGCGGTCATGTGATGTTAATATATATCTAATCAAACGAATTGAAACAAAAAAACAATCGTGTCACTATATATAGCCCAATAGAACAGCACTTGAGAATACCTCTTGGGCACTAAAATGACGTCATTTCTAGTCCATTAGAAATGACGTCATTTTAGTACCCAGAGGTCCCCCTGAGAGCCGGCAACGCACCGGAGACACCGCTGGCTGAAAATAAGTTAAGTACACATTTGTTTTGTATTTTTTAGTAAATAAAATCTTTTTTTTTTACTTTTTTTTTTACTTCCCAATTATTTTTTTAGTGTATGAATGGTGAGACCCGGGAATTACACGGGTTGCACCATTCATACTGCAGGTGAGCGGGGCCCAACACGGGAATTACCCCTCGCAAAATC